>NC_056736.1:211670827-211970827 GCF_019279795.1 Protopterus annectens | reverse complement strand
ATATATGAACTGCTTCTTACTGAAATTGGTACAACTTGTTTGCTGTAGCATAGACTAGATCCAGGCCTGCTGAATCTAGCTTTGTTTGTATAACTTGAGCACTAATCCAGGCATTCTTTAAAGTATTCAATTGTATTTATTACTGCTTGGTAGTAACTTGATTAAAGTGTAGCTATCATTCTAAGTCTTTTGGATTAAGCACTTGGGCTTCAGACCAGTTGTTTTACATTAGGAAGGTTTGTGGCCTGCACTGTGGTGGCAGGACATGTAGCTTACATCCTTCTAAGTTGGGAACTGCTGATTGAGGGCTCAGTGTCTGTTATTCTAAAAGTGTATTAGTTCTGGTTTAAGCACTTGGGCTTAATGCCAATTATTTTACATTAAGAAGGTTCGTGGTCTGCACTCTTGTGGGAGGAGAGGCTGGACTCTGCCCTTCTGAGCTGGGAATTTCTGGTTAAAGACTTATAGTGCCTACATATTTGAACTGTTTCTTACTGAAATTGGTACACCTTGTTTGCTGTAGCATAGACTAGATCCAGGCCTGCTGAATCTAGCTTTGTTTGTATGCTTGTTGTTTGTTTGCTTGTTATTTCCCTGAAATGCTAATTCCACCTAAAACGCGGCTTTTCAGCACTTCTGTGGATCCCTAGTGATATCTATATTTCTTACTGTACTTATTTCCTTGTTTCACTTGAAAGAAAGTTACTGTTTGTCATTTTTGCATTTAAGTTACCTGTAACACATTACATTTAGGTTACCTGGCACTTGCTCACTAAAGCAATTATATAAGTCAGCACTAAAAAATTAAAAGCACTACACCCTCACAAACTCCCCTTGAGTACCTTGTTCCCCATTGGCCCTTTTTTCAATTATAAAGGAATTCCCAATACTATTCTAGCATCTCCAAAGGTCAGTTGTCAATCTCCTCTCTGGTCCAGCTGGTGAATCTGGAAATCTTGAGGCAATGTTACAACTGCCTCATGTACACAGACAACCCTCTCCTCCTCCCAACAAAATCCAACACATGTGAGAGATGCAACCATATAGCCAAACTGGAGGCCAAGCTCTCTCAACTCAGTACTGGCGTAACCAGTCAGGAGGAGAAGGAAACCACACTCACTACAATTCCAGTCTCACATAGACCTACCATGACAGCAAACTAAACACATAAAAACACAAAAACATACTCGGAGGCTCTAAATAAAAATCTGCCTAAGCAGCAGAGACCTCCAAAGCAGACACCCAAGCAACCGCTACCCCAAAACAAAACACGTGCAACACATAGCTCACAAAGCCAGTGTGCTGAACAGTCACAGCCCTTAAGGCTAAACAACACACCTGATACACTTGTAATAGGTGACTCTATCGTCAGGCACACTGACGTCCAACTCACCAGGCTGAACAAGGAGAAGGTCATGGTGAGCTGCCTGTCGGGCGCTAGGATCCGCCACATAACACAAGCACTCAGGTCACTCCAAGGCAAGTACAAATATGACTCAGTCATTGTCCATGCTGGTGTGAATGACCTGAGACGTACCTCCCTGGACTACATGAAAAGGGACATAGAGGAGCTCTCTGAGCATGTAGCCCAGGCCAGTATGACCCTGACCTTGAGTAGCATCTTACCCTCACCAAGAATGATGCCACAATATGAAGACAAGATGATCAATTTCAGCAATTGGCTTAAGTATTGGTGTCATTCAAAGGGGATCCAATGCCTGTCAGCCTGGGATGACATGCTCGACAAGCCACGATGCTTCGCTAGGGACGGCTTGCACCTGTCACCTCTGGGCTTTCCGATATTGGCAAAGGCTCTTGCTACCCCCATAGTGCCTTTTTTAGGCAAGGCTCAAAAGACAAACCCACCTCCATAAGTATCACAAGGGATAAGAAACTAAGAGTAATGCTACTCAACGTCAGAAGTCTAAACCTCAAGATGCACACACTCTAAACTCTCCTTAGCATGGAGAACATCGATATCTGTGCAGTAACAGAAACCTGGTTCAAGGCTCCCGAGAGCACCCCAGCACTACCAGGTTATACCTCATACCATGCTTTTCAGCCCCAAAACTTGGACCGAACCACAAAAGGAGGGGGAGTATCAATATTCGTCAAAGATACCCACACCTCCAGGTTGGTGGCACAGCACGAAGCATCAGAGACTATCCATTTGCAGCTAACAGTGGGTAAAACTGTCTTCCAGTTTATGGCCTTCTACAGACCACCCTCCCAAACCCAGGAACCCCACTCAGCCTTCCTGAGAACATTGGAAAATATGAAGGTCTCTCCAAACACCATTATATTGGGCGACTTCAACTACCCAAACATAGACTGGGAGCATTACTCTAGCTCCAGCACCCTAGCCCAAAGGTTCCTAGAATTTATAAACTCAAATGCTATGGAACAACGTTTTACCACTCCCACAAGAGGGGAAAACATACTGGACCTGATCATCACCAACATGGGGACTCTATGCTCCAGACCAGAAGTGTATCCCTCACTGGTAAGATCAGACCATAAACTAATCTCACTGAATATTCACATCCCGACCCCACCCCCTGCCCAGACAGTGAAAAACTTCTCTAAAGCAAATTTCACACTCCTCAAAACCGAGGTGGAATCCTTCAAAGCCCCTGGGCCTGTGGAAAATACGGCCCAGACCGCAGAATCCTTTATAAACGCATTCTATGAACACCTTCAGGAATGCATGGATCATGCAATCCCAAATAGAACCAAGACCCAATCCTCCAAAGGCAGACATCCTGTCTGGTGGACCCCAGCCATAAACAAACTATACAATAGAAGGAGGAAGCTACTACATGATAGAGCAAAATCCCAAAAAGGGAAGGCATCTCTGATCAGTATTAGTAAAAAACTACGGGCACTCATAAAATCGTCTAAGGCCAGCTTCAAGAGAAAAATTGCACAGGACACTAAGGATAATCACAAGGCTTTCTTTAGTTATGTTAGGAACCTGGGTGGGAATTCCCAGATATGCTCAGAATTAATTCAAAATGACAAAGAATACACCGAACCCACAGACATTGCCAACATCCTAGCTGACAGGTTCAGTGCAATCTCCCCCCTCCCCCCACCAAAAGGGCAAATATCTATCCCAGCAGAGCGCTGCCCCCCTGACATCTCAGATGCTCAGGTGAGAGCAGCCATCTCCAAAGCAAAAAACACAGCATCAATGAGACCAGACGGTGTCCCAGGATGCGTTCTACATGAACTCCAAGAAGAGCTAAACCCAAACCTAAAACTACTGTTTAATCTCAGCCTTACTACAAGATATGTACCCAAAGAGTGGCGTTCAGCAACAGTGGTCCCTCTCCACAAAGGTGGTGCCTCAACGGATCCTGGAAACTATCGCCCCATAAGCCTGACTAGCTTGGTCTGCAAAGCAATGGAAAGGATCATCATGGACCTCATAAATAAAGATATTGGTGACCTACAGACACTGTATCCTACCCAGTTTGGCTTTGTTAAGGCCAGATCCTGCCTCTTAAACCTGGTCAATTTCTTTGAAACAGTCACCAAGGCCATTGACGAGGGGAAGGTGGTCCACACAGCCTACCTGGACCTCGCAAAAGCCTTCAATACAATACCCCACTCGGGCATTATAGATAAGCTCACCAGCTTAAATATAAACCCCTATGTCACTAGATGCATTGCAAACTGGCTCAAGGACAGAACCCACATGGTTAGAATTGCTGGAGCCATGTCAGACTCCAAACCATTTAAAAGTGGCGTCCCACAAGGCTCAGTCCTGGGACCTCTCTTGTTCGGTATATATTTCTCGGAGGTACAGGCCAACATGGAAGGACTGTGGCTGACCAAGTTCGCAGATGACTGCAAACTAGGCACCATAATCAACTCTCCAGCCGACACAAGCATCCTCCAAAAGGGTCTCATAGAAACAGACAACTGGTGCCAGAGCCATGGCCTCAAGCTAAATGCCAAAAAGTGTATAGTCATCCCCTTTGGCAAAAACAAAGTGCCCACAAATTACCACATAGGTGGTAATTCATTAAGTGCAGAAGAAGTAATTAGGGACCTGAGGACCCAAGTTGATAGCAATCTCTCATTTGACAACCACATGGCCAAAGTGGTTAGAAAAACATTTTATATAGCCCACCTAATCATGAAGGGGTTCACATCTAGATCAGGGGAGGTCATCGTGCCTCTTTACTCATCCCTCATCAGGCCCATAATTGAGTACAATGTCCCTTTTGGGATGTACCTTACCAGACACCTGCAGCAACTGGAAAGACCCCAAAAGTTCCTCACCAAAAGGATCAAAGGGCTCAAACAGATGCCATATGCTGCCTGGTTAAACAAACTCCAGCTCTACTCAGTGGCATACCACCTGCTCAGAGGCGATCTGTGCCTGACGTATAAAGCCATGTCCAACCCGGAATTAATGGACATGCTGCACCTCAGAAAATCCAAATCCCTTCAAGCTACGCACTCGAGAGACTTGAACCTCAGCACTGAAATAAATAGGACATGCTGGAGGGACAGATTCATAACCCAGAGGCTCCCTTCACTCTGGAATAAAATCCCAGTCCAGGTTAGGCAGAGTCCCTCACTGACTATCTTCAAGAGGAATCTTGATGAGTGGATGGGAGATTGTAGGTTTACCCCGGATATCAGTTCTGTGTCACTGTTAGACAGAGGCACAGTATACTAACTTTGAAAAAGGGCATAGCAAAATTAATTTAAAATGGGTGGCGAAAGCCAAACACACTCTGGCTAGGCTTATAAATGCCCTAGGACAGATAGCCTAGTATGAACCTATGAACCTATGAACTTATATATATATATATATATATATATATATATATATATATATATATATATATGTATATATATATATATATATATATATATATATATATATATATATTTAGGGTTCTTATTACCTTGTTGAAGTTCCGAAACTCTGAACACCATAAGGTTTTAACCTTATGTTTGAAGTTTCAGAACTTCAAAGAGGTGAAAAAAAAAACAAAAACAAAAGAAACATGGACAACTCTTGCAAGTGCTGGAGCAAGCACCTCTGCACCCCCTACACCCCCCGCTCTTATAATATGCCAACTCCGAGATCACACTACAGTGCAGTAAAGAGAAATCTTCCCTTTACGCAATGTATTGCTATCTCGGAGTTGGTATATTTAAAGAGCGGGGGCTGTGGGGGTGCAGGGGGGCTTGCCCCCTGCTTGCAACAGTTAACTTGCTGTTAGCGTTTTTATTTTTCATTTTTTTTTTTTGTGTTCAAATTCCTGGAACTTCGAACATCTGAGTTCGATGTTCTCAGCTTCGAAGTTTCATATATATAAATATATATATATATATATATATATATATATATATATATATATATATATATATATATATATATATATATATATATATATATATATATATATATATATATATATATATATACAGTGTGCACACCCCTGTTAAAATGCCAGGTTTTTGTGTTATAAAAAAATGAGACTACAATCAATAATTTCAAAAGTTTTCCCACCTTTAATGTGACCTATATCCTGTACAATTCAATTAAAAAACAAACAAATCTGTTAGCGGAAAAATATAAAAAATGCAAAATGTACAATAAACTGGTTGCATAAGTGTGCACACCCTTAAACTAATAACTTGCTGAAGCACCTTTTGATTTAATAACAACATTCAGTCTTCTTGGGTAGGAGTCTATCAGCACTGCACATCACGACTTGACAATATTTGCCCACTCTTTTTGCAAAAGCAGGTCAGGTCACCCCACAGATTTTCTATTAGATTTTGGTCTGGGCTCTGGCTGGGCCATTCCAAAACTTTAATTTTATTCTGGTGAAACCATTCTTTTGTTGATTTTTATGTATGCTTGGGGTCATTGTCATGTTGAAAGGTGAAATTCCTCTTCATCTTCAGCTTTCTAGCAGACACCTGAAGGTTTTGGGCCAAAAGTGACTGGTATTTGGAATTGTTCATAATTCCCTCCACCTTGACTAAAGCCCCAGTTCCAGCTGATGAAAAACCAAAGCATGATACTGCCACCACCATGCTTCACTGTGGGGACGGTGTTCTTTTGGTGATGCAAAGTGTTGTTTTTTGCACCAAACGCACCTTTTGGAATTGTGGCCAGAAAGTTCAACCTTGGTCTCATCAGACAATAACACATTTCCCCACATGCTTTTGGAAGTCTTGATGTATTGGTTTGCAAATTTTATCCGGGCCTGGATGTTTTTCTGTGTTAGAAAAGGCTTCCATCTTGCAACACTACCCCATAGACCAGACATATGGAGAATACTGGAGATTGTTGTCACATGTAGTACACAACCAGTACTTGTCAGAAATTCCTGAAGCTCCTTCAGTGTTGCTGTAGTTCTCTTGGCAGCCTCTCAGACCAGTTTTCTTCTTGTCTTTTCATCAATTTTGGAGGGATGTCCAGTTCTTTCCAACATCACTGGTGTCCCATATTTTCTCCACTTTTTGTACCCTTGTTGCATAATTCTACTAAAAACTACACAAGAATGCTATCACCTGCTTCTATCAAATCTCTGTGTGGATAATGCTAGTACTGCCCCTGTTTTGGTCTTTATCTCCACCAGTTACTGATTGCATGCTGTGATCTTTTCCAATGGATGTGTTTGCTATGGAATAAAAAGTGCATCTTCTTTCCGGACAGCATATTTGTTTCCACTGAATTTCTTGCCACAAGTTTGCACAAATTTCTGTGCCAGGTCTGGCAGTATATGTTGCATTTAACATCTTGCCTGTTGACAGACGATGGTGCCATATGTCAACTTACTTCTCATACATTTATTGGTTTGGAAATATATGATTTTGCACTCTAATGTATATATTTAGATGACTATGAATTACTATGACTATAGCAAAGAGAAGTTAAATGCCTAGTCAATACCTGAAGTGTGTACTGAAATGAAGTGCACATCAAATGTAAGGCACTATTAATTTTTAGTTAATGTTTACGACCATAAGTTAAGAAAAGGTGTTACCTATTTATGGAGCTACTACCTGTTTCCATAGATTACCTTCTGCTGCTGTTAATTGTTGTTCGCAAAAAAAAACAAAACTGTAAACCTGGTTTGTTATTCCTCTGAAGTTGCTCATGTTTTAGTTAATAAGTTAAAATATGTGTAAGTGATAGTAATCATGTTCAGATTTAAAAAGCATAGCAGTATTTTTTAAACCAAGTAAAGGTGGGTACTACTATAAAACACTGACTTCCTAAAAGGTGACATTTTAAAAGAATGAATAAAAATATCCAAAAACCAATATACTGGAAACTCCCTTTTTTTGCAGTGGAAGCCCTTCTAAGCCCCTCCAATGTGTGGAGCTTGCCAGCCATACCTCCTGGCCTGATATATACCAACTACAAGGTCACATCAACTCCAAGTAGGGAGAAATCTCACTAAAAGGTGAATTGATGCCAGCACACACTTAGAAATCTCACCTCTGATGATTTCCTATGGGAAAATGCATTTGGCTTTTTTTTTTTCCTGTGGGCTATTGACACTTGGGAATTTCTCCTCATGCATGTATAGGAAAGCTGTAAATGTGGTAGTTGCAGGACACTCCAGAATATTTATCTGATGCATTGCACTAGATATGATTTTATCGAATAATTGTATTTAATTGTTTACTTACTTACTTACTTATTTGTTGTCTGTGAAAAGCAATGTGTTTTGGTCATTTGCCAAGCATTAGTAACACATTTTCTAACCTTTTAAACTATGTCTCTTGTTAAAGTCATTTGAAAAGTTCTACAGCTCCAGCTAACCAGCACCCATAGAAGATTAGCAATTTCTGCATACATTAAATGTACAAATCATTGGAAAGGTTTCATTAAAGTGAACCAGAGAAACGCTTTCAGTCTCTAGCATTGGTGTAACAGTGGGTAAGTCCTAATTCTCCTATGCAGTCTATTAATGGGCTATAATTGTTAAGTCAGGTTTCTCTGAAATAGTTGCCAACAATATGTGATTTTGATAATCAATGCATCAACAGATAAAATGCAGATATAAATATAAATAGATGTGTGTGTGTGTGTGTGTGTGTGTGTGTGTGTGTGTGTGTGTGTGTGTGTGTGTGTGTGTGTGTGTATGTATGTGTGTGTGTGTGTGTGTGTGTGTGTGTGTGTGTGTGTGTGTGTATATATATATATATATATATATATATATATATACATTTACTATCAAAATGTCTCCGGAAAAAACTTCCAGTCTGAACATCAAAGGAAAGAGCGAAAGTGACAGTCTACGTCTCAACACAATGTCGAATCTGCTGAATGAATTCACCAGATTCAACATTGCTGCCAAACAGAGCGCATGATTTCTGTACAGGAGCACACTTCCGTTAAACTCCTATGCCTCACATCACATTTTTGCAGGGGAGAAGTCCCCCTGCACCCCCCACATCCCCTGCTAACTACATATTCCAACTCCAAGATCACACTACAGTAAGCAAAAAGATGAATGTCCAAACAGCACTGTACTGCAATCTCTGTGCAGTACTTCAAGTTCATATCAGAGGATGCACAGTAGACTTTGTTGATAGGAAGTATGAACATGGAATGCTTGGCAACATGGAAATTCGGGCATCTGTGAGTTGATATTCATTGAATCATGGTTTGGCAAGGTATAGCTCCTTAGGGTAAGTGTGAGTTAGTTATGGACCTTAGGGTTAGGGATCGGGTTAAGGTAAGTGGATAGGTAGTACTCTATGTATGGTTTAGTGTAGAGTTAGAAGTAGTGTTTTGTAAAGTGTATGTGTGTGGATTATTTAATTTTTGGTGTGCTTGTGTTGTGTGTGTTTCTCGGAACAGCAAATTTTTTTCCTGGGAAAAAATTTGCTGTTCTGAGCGTTCAATGTTATCACATTTCGAACTTCCAAGTTCAAGCTTATGGTGCTCAATATTTTGGAAGTTTGATTATGTGATATAAACCCATATATATATAAATATATATATATATATATATATATATATATATATATATATATATATATATCTTGAGAGAAATGCAATTTGTGTGAACGTTTTACAAGGAGACTTGCAGGTTTGTCAACATGTGTAAGTGATGGGGTTGGGAGTCTGTCTTTGAGTGTGTGTGTGTGTGTGTGTGTGTGTGTGTGTGTGTGTGTGTGTGTGTGTGTGTGTGTGTGTGTGTGTGTGTGTGTGTGTGTGTGTGTGCGCGCGTGTGTGTGTTTTCAAGTTAAGGTAAGAGTTAAGTAAGGGGATAGATTTATTGTGCATGGACAGTGGCCAAGCTGTTTTCTTTAGCAGTAATGTTACAGATTAGGGTTAAGAGCAGAGTTACAGTTAGGGTTAGCATAAATTGCTAAGGTGGAGTGGATGGGGGGGTGAGCTCTTTACAAAACTTAATCACAATTTTATTCAAAGTATCAAAGACTTTGATGCAGACTTGGAAGCAATGAAAACTAACAAATGCAAAATGGACTTAAGAACTATAATAGACATATAACCTTCACCTGGAAAAAAGACAGTGGATGCTATGCATTTATTCAAGTGACAGTTTAATTTTTCTGTCCCCCCTCCCAACCTCCCGCTTAGATTCAAAAGAGGTAGTGGAAAACATTAGGCTAGAAAATATTCTAAAGGAGCAAGTTCAAGGCAGACTAAAATGATAAATGATATGAATTTTGTAGTTAATATTTCTATTGAAAAATTTTCTGCACATGAACTTCTGTTTTTCAATAACGTTTTCATGTGTTCCATCCTTTGTTGTCCCAAAAATGCAGATTGTTACTGATTTAAAACATTTCTGTAGGTTACTTAATACTGAATATAACTTTTCTCAACATGGTCCGGTCAGAAGAATAATGACATTACCAAATTCAAGTTTAAAAATTTTATTTTTTTGTCCATCCTATCACACTATGGTGAAGACTCTCAAACAGCAGGTTAAGCAATCTTTCCATACCAAGCAGGGTTGTGTCTTTAGTTGTGGAATGTGTATTTTAAGTCTTGATGAAATGAAGACCTTAGATTCATCAAAGACAAATGACCATGTTGAAAATATCACGGCTAGCAAAAGTTGTAATGTAAAAGTGTGGTGAAAAGCTGATTATGATAGGGAAGCTCAGTAACCATTGTCTGATTTCAGGTTTTACCACCAAATTTTCTTGGACCCACCAGACATTTCCACAGTCAAAGTGTGGATTTTTTTAACACATATGTTCGCAAGAAACAGCAGTGAAACAACAAAAAAAAATTTATGTTGAATGATCAAATATAAGACATAGGTTGTTAAGACAAATACATGTTGATAAAGGTAGGCAAATAAATATCACAAAAGTATTCTAATGAATGTATAAAATAGGAAAGATATGATAGCATTTTTAGAAGCTAAGTATGCGCAGAATCAAATTATACATGATGTAAAGTGAGAGAATTAAACACATTTCTAAAGAAACAATGGATGCAGTGAGCAGAGAAATTACTACTGAGGATGTTCAAAAAAGCACAGAGATGGGAAGAACTGAGTTTGTACCAGGGAAATGGTACTGATTACACATTTTACAAAAACATGAGCAAGGAAGTACTGAAATGTTTTCATAAAGTAATATGAGAGTGGGCAAATCAAGCCATGAAATCAAGTGAAATGTGTAGAAATATTATTAGAAGTATTTGAAAGAAGGGTGGCAAGAAACTATTAAGTAACTTGAGACCCATATCAATATGTGATGTAGATTATAAAGTAGTTATGATGATTTTCCAAATAATGTTTAATAATGTCATAAGAGATGTAATTTATGATTGAGTACATCTAATGAAATTAAAGTAGTGAAGGGGTCAATCGGCCTGGATGCAAGGTGGCTGGGGGAGCTTTATCAGCATTTCTTTTTTTTTAAATTAAATGGTCCTTATGTAAATGTAAAGGTAGAAACAGAGAGGGGAGGAGTTTGTGACCTGTTTTTCCTCCTTAAGAAGTTAAGTGCATCAGATCAGAAAATATTTTCTATTTTTTTTTTTTATTTTTATTTTTTTTTTTTTTGCTTTCATGTTATGGATCTGCTGCTCCTCCTAAGTTTTTTTTTTTCTTATACAGAACATGGAGAGGTAAGACATGAGAAACTCTGGTGCTTCTCCTCCTAGAGAGGAGTGTCAGATTGGAGAATGAATTTTATTTGGCACCTTAAACTAGCATTGTGGAGTTCCAGACCTGAACAGATACCAGGTGACAAATATTCCAGCTACAGTTCTGCACAAGTGTGCACATGTGCATGTGCACATGCACAAACACACACACACACACACACACACACACACACACACACACACACACACACACACACACACACACACACTCAGTCATTCATTCATATCCCTATAGACATACACTCAAATGCAAACAGTGATGCTAAACGTCATCCCCACAGCTTCAATGTACTTACCAGCAGTGTGAATATGCCTTTAGGAGTAAATGGATAATCATAATATTTTGATGTTTACTGTTTTTCACCTACCATAGCATTTTACTTGGTTAAGTAATTGTCTGAATTGCTTGACTAAATAATTTGAGAGCTGAAGTTACTTGCTGGGTACAACATGCTCTCTGCAACAAGGCCCCCATAACGGGTAAACATTAGTGGTAGAGTCGTCTATGACCTGGAATGGCTTGACCAGATGCAGAAACCTTCTGAAATAAGACCTCTGATTTATGACAAGTTTTTCTAAATCCCAGGAAGTTAATTTTGACATAGGTTAACCACTTAATAGTAAAGTTATGGAAAATTATTCTGCAGTGAAAGTACCCAGACAGTAAAACAGATTGCCTTTTGTTATCAGACAACCTTGTCTTTACCCAATTTCTTTTCTAGCTTAGAGAGTTTTATGGAATGGCATGTCTGTGATCATGAAATATTGGGGTGCAGCTTCATTGAAAACATTTTATGAGGTTCTGAGCCCACTTTCACAGTTACACTGAAATGAAATTGAAATGAAACCTGGAAAAGTAAAATCTGCCATATGAAAGTACATTTATCAGGCACATCAGTATGACATGTACATTAACTGATTTAACATTTTTAATAATTACTCCATATTCATAAACATAGCAGAAATACACAATGCCAAAATACCCTCAAGTGTTTTTCTTGCCAGTTATTTTCTATTACCACCAATGATAATGACTGCCTCTTCAATCAATGTTCTCCTTTTGTTGCCTTCCAGTCACAAGATTACTTAAAATTTACTTAAATTCTTGTATGTTTCACATTCGTAATGGTGAATCATATATGGTATCTACTGCTTTATATCACACTTAGCATAAATTTCCTACACTCCTATTACCACAGATAGCTTTAACTTTATACAGGTGAACGACAAATACATTTTGTTTCTTTTCTTTTTATTCCTATATACAAGTTTCCATGGATTTCTGAAAAGCTCTTTCAGGATTTTGCATGGCCCTTCATCCATTCTTGCTTTTAGACGCATGGACATATGTAGTCTCTCCATTGGTGCACCCTGGGAAAACAAGCGGGTCTGCTGCTAAAATACTTATTGGGTTTATAAAACTAGTTGAGAATTCATATCTAAGTGCTAAGTTCTTTTTCATTTGGATTTAATTTTAACTGTAATGTTATACTCATTATGTTGGGTAAACATTGCCAACAATGCTACTGTGCGATAATGAATTCTGTTTATTTTAAAGTTCTAGTTTATGCTGAGGGCAGGATTGCATTATCCCTGCACTTGAGGACCCTTCAAGACAATTCTAGCTGTGTAAATACACAGAATGTGAGTCTGCCAACATCTTCTTTTCTCTCTGCCAAATCTAGATCTCCCCCAATCCCTGCTGCATACATCCCACAGTGGTCCCAGCCAGAGTGCTTCCTTGAGATTGTCTCTAAATTATTCATTGTCCAGAAGTTACAGCTATAACTGCAAGAGAGTGAGGTTACTTCAGAGTTGTTCGCAAAACAAATCTTTTCATTTTAACTTGGAGTTATCCTCTGTTATTTCTATTGATGTTACGCAGTTTGAGTACACAGACTTGAGTGATGTAAGCACTGTAAGTAGTCCTTCATTTTGACCCCTTTGTAACTGCAATGTGCACAATCCAGATATACCTGTTGCAGCACATCAGCTATTTGTCTTAGTCTAAACAAATTACCCTAGGTTATGCAGACATATTTTTAATAGACATGATATTATTCCAGAAGCTGCATACTTGGCAGAAAGAATGAGAGATAGAGTACTGGTGGAGAAGTTCTCACTGTCTAAAAGACTTGAAGTGGACCACTAATGCATCAAAAATATTAGTGTTTAACAGGTGGCACACCTGCCTTTGATACAGAAAATCAGAAGACTATGATTTTTCTTCTCATATCAGTTAACTGGATGTTTTATTTTTTTTTTTATTCTTAAACTGCAATGCAGCACTTGGGGTGGGGGATGCTGCACACTTATGTCTGTTGTCCTGTGAAGGTGATGTATAAGGAGTAAGGGAATTTACCCAGAGTACTCTGGTCCAGTTTTCCATAACCAGTATGAATAACAGTTCAGATCGCCCATGAAACGAGGCCAAATGTCTAGTTGGACTATCCCTATGATCAACATCTTTAAAAAACACATACATACATGCATACATAAATAAATACATACATACATAAAATAAATAAATACATACATACCTACCTACATACATACACAAATAATATTCTATGCACCATTCGGATATCTCTCATAAGAAAGCAATTTCTTATCAGCTAGAAATATCTCTGTCATAATCTACAGGCCAACAGGGATTTTCTATGTAACTGAAAGGTGGTGAAATCTGGGATGCATGATTACTTTAAGGACTTTAATGTCTGAGACTGAGAGGCAGTTTTTTTTTAATTTGCATACAATACTGACACCATTAATTGTGGCACTTGTGGTCTGCAGTGGTCCTGGCAAGAAGATCATTGCAAGGATATTTCTTGAGTTTCAATATTTTGCTTTCTCAGAATTCATAAATTCTGTTTCAGGTCTACATCTCAGAATGTGTGGGCTCACATATGTACCTGCAAGGCTTATTTTATATTGTGTGGATGCCTTTTACTTTCCTGATTTTTTTTAAATCCTCCTTGTACATTGGGCTTTTCAAGGTATCATAAGTAAAGTCTTGGTTGTCATAGATTTCATAAAATCTTCCTTGTACTGTTGCAATCTTGAAAACTATTGCATTATTTCTGACCTTCCCTTTATTGCTGGAATTACACATAAGTGGCATGTCTCGTTTCTTGAAGCTCATCGGTTGTTACAGCCATTAGTGTCTAGTTTCACAGCATTCCATGACACTGAACCAGCCTTTACTGAAGTGATTGCAAACCTCTTTGTAGCAGGAACCCAACAATTTTATTCTTTCTTGATCATCCCTGACCTCAGCACTACATAAATGATGGTGTCTCATAGCTTTCTGTTAGAATGCCCCAAAAGTTAACTATTTGTTTCTGTTCACAAGTGCTATATTGGCTTGCCTTCTATCACTCCAAGCATAAAGATTGGGCAGTTTCTAATTCTAGAACCTTTTTATTCCCATAAAGAGACATGTGGGGTTCTTCTGAACTCAAGTACTTGAACCCCAACACTTCAGTGTGTGTATACTGCCACTTGCTAATGTCACTGAAGAGGGGGATTGTACTGTCACTCACTTGTAATAACATTCACATCCTTTCCTTCTGGTTTGTATTTAATCATTGTCTTCCTAGAATACAACGTGGTATAATCTTTAAATAAATGAAGAAAGTTAATTGGTTAAGATCTGACAAGACCCTAGAATTACTTTTCATGACAAATATAAGCCTTTCATGGATCCTATCCTCCACACTAATGTTGTCTAAGGGAGAAAATCATCTGTAATCAGTATTCAAGATTCACAATGTCAGTGTAATCTTCAGGCATTCAAGGGCCAAATTTCAGCAATGGTCAGAACATGCTGTGCAATGAGGGATATATCACATACATCAAGTATATTATACTGATAGACAATGACTGAAGACATCTCACACTGACTACTCCCATCTCACACTGACTGTTACAATGTACCGATAGAGGATGTGCTGAGTGTGGCTTATCCACTGAACATATCTTACATTGACTGTTACAATATACTGATAGAGGATGTGCTGAGTGTGGCTTATCCACTGAACACATCTCACATTGACTGTTACAATGTACTGATAGAGGATGTGCTGAGTGTGGCTTATCTACTGAGAACATCTCACATTAACTGTTACAATGTACTGATAGAGGATGTGCTGAGTGTGGCTTATCCACTGAACATATCTCACATTGACTGTTACAATGTACTGATAGAGGATGTGCTGTGTGTGGCTTATCCACTGAATACATCTCACATTGACTGTTACAATGTACTGATAGAGTGTGTGCTGAATGTGGCTTATCCACTGAACACATCTCACACTGACTACTACAATGCTCTATAGCTGCAGTATCACAGCTAGATAGACTGCATTCCATCAGTGGCAAGACTAGTGATGGATATTCTCTGCCACTGCCATATAACACTTCATGCAAAGCTTCCACTGGTTTCCTTTCAACTTAGGAGTGGCCTTAAAGTTATATTGGTATTTATATAGCCCTATACAGTGAGTGTTCTCATTATCTGGAAGAGCTCTTATTAACCTTCTAGCCATCTTAGAATGGCCATTCGGCTGCCAAGGTGCTACTAGCAAACATCATGATGCAGCTTCATAGGTCAAGCATATTGGGGAAATGACCAGTGGGATTCACTATGTTGGCAACTTTGTGAGTTCACCTTTCTGCATTGCTTTGGAGGTGCCTCAAAACACTCCCTTTCTAAAATGCAAAGGTGACCTATAAAATTTAATAATCTGTTACTCAGATTTTTGTAATTGACTCTTCAGTTTTATGCTGCATTAATTCATTTATTATATTTATTGTCTAATTGCATTATATTTTCCTATGTTTAGACATATGCATATCATTAAAGTTTACTGACTGCCAGACTGAGTCAATGATGAATACTAAAACTGGCGGTCAATAAAAGTTTTTGATATTCGGGATGTAACACTGTAGATTGATTAGAAAGAAGAATGTGCAATTTTGTAGATGAGACAAAAAGCTGCTTCTGGATCTACAGTTAAGCATTTTACTGTAAAAATTTGGAAAGTGTATAAAATATGTAATGCTAGCTATCTGCACCTTATAGTAAGTGTTGTAAGCTACATGCAAATTAATTTTGGCATTGATTATAAATAGCCATGCTCAGAGCTGGGCATAGGCCAAGTAATTTGATTTGTTCCAATATGACCCAGTGCCCTCAGCTATATTGCAATTTTTAAAAGCCACTGGACCCACAAGCACCAAAGTCACATGGCCTGTAGGCTGAGCACTATTCTATATGCAGTCCATGAGATGTGGATACTGTATATCAAAGTGCAAGGCATTTCACAATGAAGCTATCATTTTTTTTTTGTTACTAAAGCTGACCAAATTATCATAACACCTTGTATCTAGATGAATGCTTTCCAATCACTTGTAATGCCATACACCATAGCTCATAAAAAACTATGTTGGAGTCAATTCATGCTTGACAGCAAATTTTCTAACACTGTCCAGTGTGGATGCATTTTTGTTATTAACTCCAGATGTTTAGCAACTTCTCAGACACTATCACTGCTTAGAATTACTAACAATCCAGCTTCTAAATTTTGTCTAATTGACTTTTCTTTATTTAATAGATCAGACAGTTCTGGACTACACTCATTCAAACTCCTGGTTTTGCTGCTTGTTCTATCATGATTACTTCATGGACAGGCCCAGAGCCTTTAAATTATGTTTTTTTTTATTTGTCTTACAACAGGTTGTTTTTTTGTCAGTTATACAGTTTAACCACACGACTTATATGCTAACCTAAATATTGGAAAATGGCTGGACTACAAGAACCAGCTGTATCTACCATAACACTCAGTACATCTATGTCTCACTTACATCTTATTCCCATGCCATACTTTTTTCTGAATGATTCTGCCCTTTGGATGCTATTTATTCACAGTATATGGGTACTGGAGTATATAAACATTCAGTCTCAGTCCCTTATGTTTAACCATTTGGTGAGGTATCTTGTATGTTATGTATTGCTATATAGCAGTAATTTATGATATTTTTAATAGCATCTTGTTTTGATGACTTTTTAATTACTGGCTTTTATTGACAAATGCTGAACAATGTTGTGTTATCTGTATTGTATAACATCTGTGCAAGATTAGAGGTTCAGAAAACTAAGCAGCTAATCCTATTTTGTCTGCATGACTGCATCATTTTTACAACAAGTGATTGTTCAATGTAACAGTCTCTTATTGTTTAAATATTTTTTTTGCAAATTATAAAGTTGCATCAGCAAAATTGGTGGGGTGCGTTTTACTAGAGGAGTATAACAAAAAAGTCAAAAGTAGTTTTTGTGTTGTTTTATTAGGTAGGCATATTATATAATGAAATATTGTATATTTAACAGCTGATTTAATTGTGATTGTTATTTTCTTATGCATGACAATATTTCTGTGAGCAAAGCAAAGTATAGAGGGGTGACCAAAGAAGTAAAGTCGGTAACTTGTACTTGCTCTAAAAAAAAAAAAAAAAAAAAAAAAAAATATTGAGAATGTGTCAGAAATGTTCAGATGTCTCAGTGTCTCAACAGAATGAACAAACCACAGTGGATGATATGCAACAGTTAAAAGGTTTATTTAGAGACATTTTTATTTTCATTCTGTAAGGCTTAACAGGTAAAACAGATGTTTAATTTTACTTGCATACATTATGGTAATACTAGGATACATATACATATTGCAGATAATAGCAGATTGGGGTGTGCAACAGTATAAAGTTGTAACTACAAAACGAAAAAGTCTTGCTTCAACCTTGACTGGAGTATATCAATGTATTTTTATGCACCAAATGCATTTTGCATTTACTCATGCTCTTTATCAAGTCTCACATCACTGTGACTTTAAAAATGGACCTATCTGTAAAAAAAATGCATGAAGATGATTCCTCATGACCACATTAAAGAAGCAGCACACTGGTGCCGTGGCATATACGAAGACATGCAAAACATGGACACATACAAGTTTACTGTTGTAAGAGTAGATCCCCTACCTATTTAGTTATACAAGCTAGAGAACACATTAGTTAAAGCTCGCATCACCACAGAGGTCTAAACACAATAAAAATGGCAGACAGGATTACAACAGATAACCACTACAGTTTCTAAGCAAAGAATTTCCTTACTGCAAAGGTGAATATATTAATGATGGATCTCTTTTAACAGAATATTTTATACCCAATGCATTTCATAAGGAAAACCTTCAAAATAAACACCTGATTCTAAACTAATGTATGGTTCAGAAAAATATGCTGGCCATCACTACTATCTGTGATATCAAGTGGCAAAGCTGCAACATTAGTTTGATAGTACTTTCTAACAATAACAATAGGTTACCCATTCTTTCTTTGTGTAATATACAATGAAAATGCTGCATGTTTCATGATTACACTGCCTAGTGAGGCTTACTGCTGCAGCTTCCTTTTTTTGCTGGATTATGTTCACAAATAACATAATGCATAATATATCATGCAAAAATTGATTATTGTGTATTGAGTTTTAATACCTCACTTTTTCTGCAACTAAATGTTTATTTAATAAAACTTAGTCCATATAAAGTGCACTGAATGATGTTATTACTCATCTCGAGTCATGGCCAAAAAGGGGTCAAGAGCACAGCCCAAGATCATAAAAGTTGTAAGCAGGAAAATAAGTAACTAACTCCAGTAAACATGAACCTCCAACTTATCAGTCTCAGTGGCATAGAGTTATAGGGTCCTGACTACACTGATTAGTGGCCTTGGCACTGGTAGAGATGGCAGGATGAGAGAGGAGTGATGGCATATGAGCTTGGACTGACTTTCTTTGGTATGATCCCTGATTGATACCTTGGACCACACTGGCATGTCTGTTTTCAAGCAGGCATGGCCAATGATCACTTCAATTGGATACATGGTTGTGCATGGCAATGCCCAAGAAGCATGCATTAGAAGGTAAGGCTGCAAGCAAAAAGCCCTATTCCTCCATGATCCTGGTCTAGTCATTAGTCACACCCAATGAAAACATGAGCCATACGTGTCTTTCCAAGTAGAAATAAGTTATAAAGTGGCCACTATGAAAGCTCAGGTGTTCAGAGGAGAAGGGGGGCAAAAAATGAATCTCAGAATTAACTGTTTCTGTCTGATTTGAATTTTGTGGATTCACATGGATCTCTTAGGTTGATTGATAGTTGAGACTCATAATCAGATTTCTTGACAAGCAGTTGTCAGCGAATGTAACAGCTTTCTACTGTTTGTCAAGAAATCGGTTACTACCCCTAGGGCCTTTACAAGTCTAGCTGTGTAAAAACCCAAGTATCCTTATTAACCATATTTAGGTGGTCATTATTAGCAGAGTGATTCTGTGATCAGCACCAACTGTCCCTGTCCATGAGGAGCAGAGGTGCACCCTGGTATGAATTTACGGTCACCCATCTAGTTCTCAAGGTTGTGCTTGAATAGGGTCATTGAGGAGCTCTTCTTCACATGGAGTGGGAGCTTATTCCAAAAGAGAAGTAAGCTCTGGGAGATATATCTGTCTCTTTAGAATGTGTAAGTATATTATGTGACAAGCAGTAGTCATGAAACACAGAAGATATAGTAGATCTGTCTTTAGCTTGTTCACTTATCTTTAGTACCTGACTCCTGCAATACCTGTTTTGATTTGTAGGAATATCAAAGTTTTCTGTATAAGATGCACATCTGATACTATTAAAAATGATGACATCATTTATGTTTGTTTCAGTGTTTCTTTTCTTTTTGGAATTGGTTTTATGTCCTTACGCTACGGAAACTATGTTGGCCAGTCATGACAGAAGGCAATTCTATTGAACAATGTGTATGGTACAAATATTATAATAATAGTGTACTGAAAGGATATGATATTTCTGCCTTACGTTAGTTATGATGTTTGGCTGTTGTGAAAAGTAATAATCGTATCAAGGAGGGCCTAATCTTGCACTGACCATTGTGAATGAAGTATGAGCAGGTGACTTAAAGGAGCCACTAACTAACAAGTGACCATGCCACATTATGGTTTACTGTTTATGCAGTTGTGTTGAGGTATGAATATATGAAATTGCAATGGTGAGTCTTCACAATGATGGAAAATATCAGTAATATATTGCACATAGGGGTAGGAGCTCAGAACAGTGAAAGAGCCCTGGAGTTGCTTCAAAGAAGGTGTTATAAAGTTGGTTTGATAATTTATGAAGAAAAGAAGGAAGTAGAAGAACAGAGGCCAGAATGATGCTTAATGTAAAAATGAACACATACAGACTGAAGAGAAGTGGTGGAGAAGGTGACAAAAAAGTATATCAACTCATAGCAGCTCATTATATTTAAGGTAATTTGTTTATTGATGGAACACTGGGCAATTTGTAGACAATGATATATGAAGAGATCACCCCTATCAGGATAACAATTCACCTGCAGCCACAGTCCTTCAAATGATTTAACTAATTCTGTTGTTACAGAACCTCTAAGTAAATTCTATAGTTTGTCCTTTGTGTTGCCTGTTGAATGTTGGCTTGCATTGATAGAAATTATAGGGGTACTGTTCTAATCTTCAAAGATAAACTTCTCAAAATGTTATCTCATTAAATTTGTGTGTTTTCATAGTGGCAGAATCTAGAGTTTTGTGGGATGGCTCTACACCCTGGCCCTGCCATCTGGAGAACTTCAAATCGACATCTGACTTACTTTAGTAACCATTCTCAAAGGTCTCACCATTTTAGGGGACAGATTTTCTGAATAAATAGGGTCATTCCATATTAAATATATATATAATCAGTAAAATTAGAACATAAGTAGCAATTGTCAAATAGTAGTTCATATGGTAATCCTTCAGTGCACTTAAAATCCTATATTATGATAGGTTTAGTCATTCTTGACTATGTCATGTAAATGAGCAGAAGTCATCACTTTAATGCTTATCTCTTTCTAGGATTTGGCATCCATTGTCATTCAGCAAAACATACTTATGGTTCTGCATTTTCTGGTTATGCCTAATTGGTGTAGTCACTAGAGTTGTGTGCTGATGTTTTCCTTGGAAAAAATATATAAGTTCTATCAGTCCTTTCTAGCTGCATTATAAATATATGCCTGTTTTACAAGATGTAGAGGTGGTTTACCTAATGCTTGTTATGGATGACTGTAAAGGTGCATGGTAGACATATGCCTGTTTTGCAAGTTAAAGAGGTGATTTGCTTGTTATGGGTTACTGTGTAGGTGCATTGTAGATATATGCCTGTTTTACAGGTTATAGAGGTGGTTTACCTAATGCTTGTTATGTGTGATTGTGCAGATGTGGACACATGCATGTTGTCTTGGTTATACTTTTTTGTTTTGGTTATTTGTGTTTTGCTTTGGATGAATATGAACAGCATGTATATAACACCACAATATGTAGCACAGACTTGTGCCAGTACAAGGTGGTGTCATTAGTAACAGTTTGCATCAGTGACTTTGAATATTAACAACCATGTGAAGTTAATTGCATAAATCCTTTCAGTACAACTAATTGTGTTAACAACAGCATCAGTTCTATGTCTCTTTTGAAGGTTGGAGCCTCCGTAACCCCCAACCTTTATTTAAGTAATAAACTGAAACATAACGAATGGAACTGGGATGATGCAGGTGTCAGGCTTCCATCGCAAGACACATTATTAATTTGTCTGTTTGTTTATTTATTTATGTTTAAGCATATATGCCAGTTGTGATGTGGCCATATCAAACGCTATTATCACTCTAGCCAACTGGTGGTGGCGTTAAGAAATATTTGACACATGTTATTTGCCCAGGTGTTATCATTTATTTATTTATTTATTTTATTTAATTTATTTTATTTTACATTTGTTGACCGGGCTAGTCTAGCTGGACATGTATCCGTTTACAGTAGAGGCTCGGGGAGAAAAGCTCCAGTACAGGCAAGCAACAATGATATATCACAAATTAATATGCACAAAAATATACAAGGTAAAAAGAGAAATTGCAAAAAAAATCTAAATACTTAAAAGTAGAGATAAAAAAAAAAAAAAATCATTTTTCCAGATTCTACTAATCGTTCTCTCACCCTCTCTTTTTATATGTGCTTGAAGTATCATTGTGTGCTTTGAGTTGCCAGATATATGATTATTTGTCAAGGAATGTAACGGTTTGGAAATTTATAACCTCTGCCATTGTTCTCACCTCAATGTTATAAGCAAGGGTTTCAGAGCTTCAGCAAAAGCATGCCACACTAATTTGGGATCTGTCTAGCACTGTAAACAGGCTCTGTGATATGCAGAGATAAAACTCTAACTATGGCATATCTAATTCAAGTTTGCTTCCTGGTCTGTGCATTAGAATGACTAGATAGATAAGGCTGGAGCCATGTGGACAATGTTGGCTCATTCATCCTAAGAAAAGGAGATGTACTGGTCATTCTGCAAGGATGTCTAGAGAAGACTTCAGTTGGGCTTGCTATGCCAGAAAGTGGATATACAGAGACTCCATCAAGCCAAAGAATGCCTTACCCTCCAGATGAACAGCCAGTGTGCAAAACTGTGAACTCACCTTGGGCTCAATGTAGCATGCATTATTTTAGAATTGCCAGCCAACAGGGAAAGGCAGTTAAGGAAAGAACCAAAACAGTCTTAAGAGGCTGGGAATGATGGTCTTCTGGTGCTTGAATTCCAAAGTCAGTGCCTGAATATGAGATGAGGTTAACAAAATGTATTACATCACTAAGTGATGTGGAGTACTGACACAAGAGGGGGTATTGAAAATATGCTTGTGGGATGCCAGGGAGGCTCATTTTCAAGATGATAGTAAAGAAAAAAGACATATTTGGTTCTAAGTCAAGGACATTTAAAACTAAACAGATGTGTTGTGCAAGGCAATGGCTTTTGAGCAACTATACTCTTTAACAAAGGCTTTTTGGCCAAAACCGGTCTGTATGAAGACTTAGGAAGTCTTTGGATTTTTAAATTATACTAAGACTTAATAAAGTCTTTGATTCTCTGTGTGGTGCTGGCTGTCTTTTGTATTTGCATGACATGGTTTTTGGCCTTTGCACTAGCCGTCCTTGTGAAGGCATTTGTATATCTTACAATATGGATAGCTCACATTATATGGTTGACATTTTTACACCTGTATAGTTATATCTGTACATAGCACATGACAATGGCAACTGGCATGATGCATTTAATACTTAATTAATGTTATTTGGAATGTGGCTGTTGTACGCCAATTATAGTTATCAGTGTCAAATGCAGACTGTCCTATAGTTCGATTTACACTGAGTTACATTAAAAACATTTAGAGTGGAAGTCAAATAGTTTTGTTATATTAATAGTGCAAGTTCCAGCTCCAAAAATGCCAAGAAAATGCCACATCTTGAGACATAGGAATGTTGCTATAATGCTAAATGTTGCTTTCTAGAATAATCAAATAAATAATTTCCATGCAGTCCAAACTATTGTGGCCACAACTGGGACATCATAACTTCTCCAGAGAAGTTGCTTATGTATTCCAATAGCATTTACAAACACGTCTGACATGGTTTCCAGCTGAAAGACCAAAATTCTTCTTGAATGTTTCAGCTTTCAGATCTTAGTCTTATGCAAGTAGCTTGGTTTACATATGAGCATTCAAAGTGCATCTTTTCTACTTACTGTTTGCTAAAAAATTTAAAGCTGAAAGCAGTGAGTTAAAAACAGTAAAAAAAATATTTTTGAAGTAAGCCAAGTTCTCCTGCACCATCCCCAAAGGGAGGGGGTCTGCCCCACCCCACTGAATTATATGAATGTGAACTCTATTGTCAAACCATAATGGAGAACATGGGAATGCCCCCAAAAAGCACATCACTAACTTGCACAATACAATATAAAATGTACCACAACTTGAAATTTTCAAACTAATGTCTGTCAACTACAAATGGAGTGACCACCTGTACATGTGCCATAGCTTTATGCTAAAAAATTCTAAAAAAAAAAACGCAGACCGTCTCATTAAAAAAAAAAAAACTTACATAACATGTGAATTTGAGAATGGCAGACAGGATGTGCTTTTTTTTTGTTCTGAGAAATCCAGTATTTGATGCGAAATATATTACTTTCTTTGCAGTCATAATTTAATTGGGATTACAGTTAATTATTGACTTGTTGACTCTTTTGTTAGAATTTCTGCTTTCTTATCCAGACTTGTTTCCACCAGGGTTTAGGTAGGGGAACTGGTGACCAGTTTAAATGCTTTCTGACCTTTTTAACAGTGCAAATGTTACAGCGTGTTACTAAAACACTCATTTATTTATTGTGTATACATATTTTATATATAGTCAATCACATTGTAAGCTTGCTGGACTGCCAGATATTTTGTTTAATCACCATTGTATTGTTCTGTCATAATTACATCAAAGTGAGCTTGAGACTTTGGAAGGAAATCTGTGAGGGTATGCCCAGCAGCAAAGTATGCTTAACGAAGTAAGAGGATGATCTACATAAGTGTTTGAGAAGGCTTAATTTTTGAACCATCTGAATAGTCAGGCTAGGAAAAGGCAAGTATTGATAGAGCAGAAATGTATTGCCAGAACCTATGTAACTGACAGAAAGTGAAAGAGATGCATAAGAAACATATTGTGACAAAGAAATACCTTAGTCAATATAACTTACCAGTCACAGTAGAATGACAGTGGATTATGCAGACATCAGTGATATAGAAGATATTCCAGAAGAAGAACAGTCTCAAGGAAATAAACTTTGAATATTTCACTTGCAGAGGAGGATAACAACAATGTAAGGCTTATAAATTAAAAGATCCATTTTTGAGAACAGAAAGAGATGATCAAAATACCAGATATTAATTAACATGGACAACTTCATATTCTTTTGAATGACTTTTCACAGAATGAAAAAAAGCAATATGTGCCTCAAAAGTTGACCACAAAGAATGTTGAATGGTAAAATGTTGTTTCCAGGAGTTCATAAAGCCAGCATTGCTTGCTAAAACTATATGCATGTCATGGCACAACACACATGGAAGTGTAACGATTTGTATTCCGTAAGCACCTCTACACACTGTGTAGAGCCACCCAAACATGGAAAACATTGTGGCATGCTAATTATTGCATAAACAGTTGAATTGTATACTATTCAGCCAATGCAAGATGGAGGAGCTATTCGTCATGCTATAAAGCAATCACGTACACTCAGTGTAGGTTTTGGCCTCAAATTCCAAAACCTATTGGGATACAGGCACAGAAATTACTCTACACAGAAAGAATGTTAGGGGCTGCTGCTGCTCTTCTGCATGTGTATGTGCAACATGCTGAGCTCTGTGCTGCTGCTGCTGCTAATAGACCTCAGCCAAGAAGGAGAAGGGTATATAGACACTGTTTAACTTTTCATGGTCTGCATGAGGTGGAAATTATAGAGCACTATAGGGTGGACAAAGACACACTATAGGAACTCTGCAACCTCTGTCATCCTCAACTGAGAGCAAGGGCAAACCAAGGGGAACCAATACCTGTGGAAACTAAGATATGTGTATCACTTAGAATGTTTGTGACAGAAATCTTTTAGACCAAACAGGGGATATGCTGGAGGTGTCACAGGCATCAGCAACCAGGATCCTCCATCAGTTCTTGAATGCTTGCTATAACATGCTTGTGACTACAATCATTTTCTCCATACGACTGAGGACAGACCTACAACTGTGCAGGGTTTCTGCACTGTAGCACACTTCCCTGAAGTCCTGGGATGAAATACACTGAATGTACATTGAAATCAAAGCACTACCCAGGGAACAGGGAAGGGTGAACATAAATAGAAAAGGTTTCCACTCCATTAACTGCCAGGTCATGTGTAAAGCTAAGGGAATCATCCTGAATGTGTGTGCTGACAACCCTGGTAGTTACAACGACTCCCATATATGGCACAACTCTCAACTTTATCAGAGGTTGTCTGGTGGGGGTGTATCCTACAAGGTCATTTACAGGGTGATGCAGAGTATGCGCTCAAACTGTGACTGATGACGCCCATCAGAAATGCACACCCACCCACTGAAGAATGCCATAATGAGGCACAGTGAGTGTGTGTTTGGGCTGCTGAAGTCATTGTTCTGGTGTACAGACACATTATGGTGAATCCTGCAGTACAATCCCTGTATCACAATCGCTGAAATGTTCAATGTCTGTGATATGCTTCAAAATATTATCCTAAGAAAACAGCTTCAACACGAACACCAAGGAGAAGGGGCACAAATCCCACCATCACTGGCAAGGTCACCACAGCCACACTCAGCTGAGGAGTCAGAAGGGGAATCACTAACCAATGTTGGTGTAGGCTGACGTAGGTGTGCATAATATGCCCTCACCCTAGCCAAAAGGCAACAGATAGCTCACATGCTCACTACCTAAAGGGGTACAGCTTTCATCCTATGCACACACATACAGTAAGATTGATGCCAGGCAATGATCATAACCTTTACTTACCCGTGTAATGGCTGTGTACTGCTAGCATCACACAGAGTCAGCCCCAAATTAAAATAATTGTAAGTGCTGGACTATCAAGGCAAGTGTTAAACCTGGAATAGGAAAATCAATGGCTAAGAACACAAATGAAAGGCAGTTCTTTGCATACCGTTACTTGCTAATGTGCCTAAGTAGAGGGTGGGTGAGTTTTATAGCAATGACCTCAATATGTCACAGAACTGACTTATGTCAACAGATGTCTTCTGTTTATCAGCTAATAGGCCTCATGCATCAAAGATATACCCAATAAAAACTATAAGAAAGCAGTACAGCTTTCAAAAGAGAATCACAAACACATAAATGCTAAGCACTCAGTCAGCCAATCACCCTGGTTAACAGACAAAAGACTTATGTATCCATGAATCCAAAAGATGAAATCAAGGATATGGCACAGTTATCATCATTTGCACAGGGTGTTGCTTGGTGGGGGGGTGATCAGGAAGACAAGACTGACACAAAAGGTGGTGAGTGTGTGTGAATAAGAAAGACAGTCAGGCAAAAATTTAGATAAACTATTAAATGGCCACTGAAAAAGAATGAGCTGTAAGCCTCATGAATGACCCACTTACCTGTTGTATGTGTGCATGTCTGAATGTGCACTAAAGGTGAAACATTTATGTGAGTGTCTGCAATAACACAGCCAAGCCCTGTGCTAGCTCTATGTGCTGGCATGTCGAACATGTGTGCACCGTGCATAGAAGAGGTAACAGTTCATCATTGTCACTCCAACAGCAAAAACTGTCTCTGCAAGGAGTTGCACTGGCACATCCTTGCCTGTGGTCAGATGTCCTGTTGCTACCTGAACATAACTGATGTCTGCTGGCTGAGCTCTCCTCATGAGTACACCCATGACCATGACCACACGACTTACCATGTCTGGGTATGGACTCCTTAATCACTGACAAAGCAGTGGAAATGGTGTCAGTATGGGAGTATGATCGGGCACAGCCATGTTGGCTAACATCAGATAACAATGCTGTCCTACATCCAGATTGATGCTGTCCCCGTCCCAGCACATGTTCCATCACAAACATTGCCCATTCCATTGTGTCATGCACTTGATTCATTAAATCAGCCACACGACAGAGGCAGTCATGAACATCAGTCTATGTTACATCTGCAACCCTAAGCATGTCCTAGGAGTCCCTCATGGAATATGCCTGCTCCTCCATGATGGACTTTAACATACATCATGGCACTTACTGGAACACCAGGATTAAATGGAGTGTGGACAAGGTGGACAGCAGGCCTCCTCTAAGCACCCCTAAACCCCCCCCTGTGTGGCACTTCATCCACGCGTTGGCTATGACCAGTGTCAGCCAGCACTGACCCCTCAGTAATCACACTGCCCTGATCAAGTGTGTCACCCTCTACCTGTTCAATATCGGAGGGCTCAGTGAGTGGAATAGGTATGTGTAGGCCGACTGACTGTGTCTGAGGGGATGGCTGAATGTCAACCTCAGTGACAAATTCAACCTCTGCACCCCCTGACTGTGCTTCTGTTTGGCCAGCATCATCATCAGAGTCTATTGATACTCTGACATCAGGTGACAAGAGTTCTGAACTTCCACTGTTAGGATCACCTATGATAATAAGCAACAAACACAGGAACAAAATTAATACTACGCAATATTTAAAACTGTTTATTTGATAACAAACTAACACTAGTTACACTATCGTAGACGCTCATTACACCCAATTCTCACATACAGATAAATACACGTATCTGACAAATAATCATCAATAATCAAAGAAAAATGTTTAGCTTACCATGTGCAGAAGACTCCACACTTAGTAGGGAGGACAATCCTGGAAGAAATGAGTCAAAGTAAGGATGCAAATTAAACATCACAACTGTAGTAATACAGGGGGACAGTGAATACACAATTTTGTCTATATGTCCATTATGAATAGTTTTAACTGAAACTTGGCTGACATGTCTACCCACAGCCCATGTGTAATGAACAAATGTATCATTAAGGATATTCATTTATCAACAGGTATTTAAAAAATCCATAGGCAGTATTACTTAATTTTTTTCTATATTTTACTATACAAGCAAATCTTAAAGCTTGACATATTTTAGCTTAGTTGGAAGCTCCTCCTGGCACATACTTGTCCTCCCAGATACATCAGCACTGACATCCATCACATGTTGTACAGTTTCCACTGAGGTCTCAGGATATCTGACAGTGGACAAGAACTATTCATTTGGCTCAATGGTGGCTCAGTAGCAGCACAGATTAGAGAAGAATGAACACAATACAAAGGAGAAGACAGAGCTGCATTGGTGCAAACATAGTCTTAAATGGTTGTGCGAGCACTACATATGTAAGCCACATAGATAAAAACAAATGAGAGCACACTAGTGTGCATGCCTTGTTAATACTGTAGTGTAAATGGAAATTTCTTGTACGCACATGATTTGCTTTCCTGCTGCAAAGTTGTTTGACAAGGAGAGATAAGACTGTGTATTTTGTAGGTTCATTAGTATGATAGTTCAAATCCACCATTGTGTGAAATTGTGTGAAACTCTGTAATGTGTGTTGAAATGTATTTTGTAATAATATTTTTATATTAATATTTGCTTGGTACATGGCTTAGTGCAAGTACAGTGAAACAGATACTTGTTTTAAATTAATGGAAGTTACTTCCGTAATCCGTACAGCATAAATTAGAGCTGTGAATCAACTGCTTGTGTAGCACACCTGGTAAACACAATAAAACACACAGCACATAGGAGATCATGGACATTGAACATTTTCCTTTTAATGATAAAAATTAATAAACACTTTCTATAATAATAATGTATGTTGAGCCTTGCTTGTCTCATTTGCATGTACCTCACCTCTGCACAAACATTGAATAATGCTGCAGATAATGAGACATTTTCAGTTTCAAAAAAGATACACTGTTGCATCTTTTGCCTTCCATCACACAAATATGTATAGCAACATTATGATGTGGTCAGCATCATTCACAACATCTACAGTTACACAACATCTGCAGACAATAAGGCGATACTGTAAATTTCAAAAAGATATATTGTTGCATCTTTTGCTTCCCATTGTGCGGACACACTAAGTGGTGTTGCATGGCAGTCAGCATGCTTCCACAACACCTGCAGACTATAAAGAGACATTGTGAATTTCTAAAAGGATACATTGCAACATGTGTGGTCTTCCATTGTGCAAACACAATAAGTAATGTGGCATGGTGGTCACTCATACACAGTAATGAGTTTAAAAATTACACCTGCTGCCTACCTCAGCCTATGGTGACAGTTGTAAGGTAATGGCAATGATATAGGTGAGCCAAGGTTCTAATCCAAAAACTCTAAGTTTTATTAATGATGGTCCACTGTAATAAAACTAATGTCTTTTGGCTTTCCCCAGTTAGAGGTTGCCACAGTGGAACTCAAGTCTGCTAAAGATTGGCAGTGGATTTTTATGGTGCCAAGGTGGCAGCCCAATGTCCTACCTGCATGTCTTTAAAAGTCACTTGACTGCGGGGAGAACATGCACACTCCACAAAGAAGGCCCTTCAGCCAAGAATCGAATCGGAGAACCTTTTGCTGTAAGGTGATAATGCTAACTGTTGCACCACCATGGCCTGGTGGTCCACTGTAATATAGATAAAAAATAACAATGTAAAAATTATTATACATAAAAATAAGTAGCAGGTAGATCGAGCCTACACATGATATCATATATAATATATGTCTAACTGTGTGTATTAGTACATTTATACAATTCGAAATTCATTTTCTGAACTTTCATGTTGCACACACACACACACACACACACACACACACACACACACACACACACACACACACACACACACACACACACACACACACACACACACACGCACACACACACACACACACACACACACACACACACACACACACACACACACACACACACACACACACACACAAAGTTAACCACTCAACTCTTTAATGGGTATATATAACTAATGAGCATGTCTGACAAACAAGTCCTCAGTGGCAATGAGCACTCTGGATAGTAATAACTGTAAAAATACACCTATTACTTAGTCTTCCCTGTGGCAACTGCTATAAGTTCATGACGCCAATAAAGGTGAGCCAGGGTTCGAGTCTAGCACACTCAAAATTTTATTAATGCTATTCCACTTAATTTTCTAAAAACAAGGAATACTATAAAGATAATTATACATAACAATAATTATGTATAGCAGTGGATAGCATATGAATTATGTATGTGACTGAGGGTATACTGAGAAATATGTTTCTGTAACTAAAAGTTTCTTTTCTGTCCTGGGATGGCCTTCATACTTCAATTATAGTCATATACACATGAATGTATAAACCAGGACCTTCTCAGGTCACACACATATATGGTTAACCATTTACTCTGTAATGTGTATATATAATTAATAAGCATGCCTGACAAACACTTCTATGGGAAGGAGGAAGAAACATCTAAGGGGAAAATATGTATTCTCTATTTTACATAGGTTTGAATCTCACATTGTACAGATTATTTTATCAGTATTTAAAGCCTCACAAAAATGTGTCAAGTTATAAAATGTATACCCCCAATACATGTCTGAAAAGTTAAGTCATCTAATATGCACAGCAGCATCCAAACCAAAAACTAATGCCAACTGTCAAATTACCCTTGCTATTTCATAAATTGTCTTAGTCTCTCTTTAGCATTGTTGCTCTTTGCTTAACATTTTGCAAATATGGTTGGCATGGTCGTGCAAGTTTGTTCACTAGTTGTAAAATATGATAGCATGAATTTGTGGGAAAATACTTTAAGTGTTGCTGTATGACCTGTGCAGACATGGCAGGAGCTAGGAATGAAGGTGCTCAATTTGGGGCTCAAAGATGGGATGTAGAGAAATCCAGAATGTTCAATGGACTCCTTTGTAAAACACCACAGCCATAGGCATTTGCAGGTGGGCTATACCAGCTATCAATATAAATCAGAGGCTTGGAATAGTCAAGCCAGGGCTGTCTCTAGTACGACTGGGATTACACACACTGGAGAGCAATGAGGCACTATTACAATGACCTGAAAAGGCACAAGCAGACACAACTCAACCAGTGGCCAGATGAGAACTAATGTCTCACAGTTATGTAAGTATACAGATAAAGGTTATTTAAATGATATACAAAGCTAGAGATAGCCAAGCCTGGTATGCATAATGTTCTTCTTTTTCTCTCTCATTTATTTTTACAGCTGCCCAGGAGATATTAGCAAACATGGAGGCCCACAATGAATGCTTAAAAAGACTGAGAGAAGCAAAGGTATGTATGCAGCACAAATGAATTATTATTTTATTAAAAGTATTGCTCTTCTAAACATTTGTAGAAAATAAAACATGCATATCTTAACTGTAAAATTAATTATGCATGCTCCATTCTGTACCTCAAGGCAATTGTAGGAGTCAAATGTAGTAGCATATTCAGATGCTGTGGGTTCAAATCCAACAAGTAACAAATGCATACTAAAATAATAAAACATAAATAAATAAATATTAATTTCAACAAAATTTCCATAAATGCCATTTTGTTAACTTACTCTGTATCATTTTTAAAAGCATATATGCAATATATGAATATTATATAGATTATTTAGAATAATTCTCAGTCCTATTTTGGATTTTAAAAAGTATAGTTAATGTACAAAGAAAAATATATTTGTATCATAGTAATTTATTGTATGTGACATATGATGGTTCTAATTATTTTTTTTCTTACCCCCCACCCCATATCTGTCTTTTTTATTTTTACATGAGTGATCACAGCATTCTGATGTCATAATTTTCTGACAACTGACAAAATGATTTCCAAAACTGAGAGGGAGGCAAACCAGTGCTGATCAGCCTGCCTCCTACCCAACAGCTAAAGCATTAACTCCCAGCACATATGGAATGCAACCTGGAAGTACTGCCAATGAAGCGCCTGTACTATCTTGGCCCTCAACATCACATAGAATTATTCCAGCAGCTGGTGCAGTGATACTATCCAGGAGTATTCGTGAAGTTGGGGATTTTGTCACCCATCAGGAGCTGCAATGCATGGTGCATGAGGTCATAAAAGGTACCATTGGTGCATGCCTCAGCCATATGGAGAAGATGCTTGTTGGAATGCTGAGAAGATGAAAACATCAAGCACTCCAACAGGAAGCTGAGGAAGAGGACAGTGATGACAGTCCTGAGGGTGAAGGCTAGATTCTGACTGTCTCCATGTTGATGGACATGAGCCACTGATGTCCACGTCCTGTCCCTAATCTTGGTGTTCCCCAATATTTTGTGTCCCTCACCATCCCTGTCTCCATCTTGTCCATCCTGTTTGTCTGCACCTGGTTTCTTATCTTGCCTACTTACTTGACCCTGACATACCTATGTATACCTATGTCCCTTACCCAACAATTTTCTCTTACTGAAATAAAATAAAAAAAAAAATGGGCACCTATCCCACCAAAAAATTCCCTCCTGCACATTCCTATATTGCTTCCCCTTTGTTCTTTCCCCTACTTGCCCCCCATTTTACCACTTTCCTATCTACTCCACTTTCACACCTTTAATCTGGTCAAAAATAGAATCACACACCACACACATGGCATAAATGCTCCCTAATAAAGCTCTTCACTTTTTGTCTATGGAGTGTGGCATCATGCACCGATGCTGAGCGATGGTGAATGCCTCTTCATGTCTTATGGCACAGTGCAGTTACCTCTGTGCAATGCTGCTTAAACTCACTGTGTTTAAGAAATACACAGTAAAAGCAGAGCAAAGGCACTACTATTAAAACTTTACTCTAACTTTTATTTAGACTGACAAATATATAAAAACATAAATCCATAAGTATACTCTTGACATACATTAATTGACTGATGTTCATTTTAATCCAGTACTGCACTGCAGTCATTGTCTCTCACATTTGCAAACATTTTCACATTTACTTATGTAATGTCATCCTGAAAACATGTGCAAAAAATAGATTGTAGTGGATTTAAACCATGTGTCATTTGTCCTCAAAATATGAACTCCCTGCTGTAATACCTGCTGCCACAGGAAAGCTAGCCAGCAGGTGTTTTTCCTTACACTCAGTACAGTCCAAAGTGCTGACTGCCTTGCCTCAATGCTTAGCATGTTTGCATGAAGGAAGGTGAACCAATAGAAATATTACTATTTTCCTATTTAAGTAGAGACCCATGTTTGCTCATTGTTTAACTCCATGCAAATGGGGAAGGCAATAGCAAGATTCAATGTTATAAAAGTTAAGACACAACATTTCCAATATAAACCACACTGTGAATACCATAGTGTCTGCTAGCTATTATTTCTACCCTAGCATATATGCATAAGTAATTCCCAAGTTCAAGTAGTGTTCATTAAATATGAATCTCGCATGTGCAAACACTTTGCTATCAATCGCACAAAACAGTTGCGTGATGGTGTGCTATATTAAGAGCTGATTGGCTTGCATTACTATTTTTCTGCCCAATTAGTCTTCATCACCTTATGATCCATGTAAAAACACAACCAAACAGAGGGCACTTGTTAGCAATAGAACACATATTTACTCAGACTGTGCACCCATGCATTTGAAAATGGATATGTCAGTAGTAGTTCCCGAATGCCAACTACACTACATAAATAAAAAGTACAACTGCATTGTTACATCATCTGAAGCTTTATACTGCCAATAGACATTGAGATTGTCTTATACATGTCTTAATGTGGACAACCCACAAAGATGAACATGTGTACATCCATAGTTGCATCCATGCTGATCAGAAAACATGAATGTGTGTGTGAGTGTGTGTGTGCGTGTGTGTGTGTGTGTGTGTGTGTGTGTGTGTGTGTGTGTGTGTGTGTGTGTGTGTGTGTAAGAAAGACTTTGAGTGTGTAATGTACATAACATAATGATAAATGGCTGAATTTGTCTCACTTCTGCAACATGCATTCCTAACAGCTTATTGCATCTAGTTTGAAGAGTTGTCTTTTAAAGTATATCTGCACATTGAAACTGCAACAGAAAATAAAATTCCACACTTTGCACACCACTTGAGGAACAGGATATTTTATCTACATCATAAATTGTTGATATCATCATCTATAAGACCAGTATGACAGAGCAAAACCATACTTTTGGGATGGTACAATTATTAACTGCTGTGTTCTGCAAATGGGAACAAAATAGTTAGATACGGGTTAACTTGCACAACATCCACATTATGTGTGTGCCTGTATGCATGTGTAACTGTGTATGCATAGTCAGAACAACATGAGTCTGTATCCTACTGTTAGGAATCCAGTCCCTTTGGAGAACAAATGCATAAGTCATACATGTCTATGCATCCATTTCATACAGGCCTCCTAACATCTTCTCCCAAACATACAATGATGATGTCATCTGCTACAAAATTTTTAGCAACTGTGTAGATGTCATATTTGAATCATGGTGCTTGCGCTGGTTAAGTACTATGTTTTGTAGCTAGTTAGAGAGGGGTTCTAATCTCACTCCAGCCAACTGGTGTGTGCATAGTCAGAAGATCATGAGTCTGTATCCTCCTGTCAGCAAAACACTCCCATGAAGAACACATATTTTGACAGTTGTACATGCCTACACATCAATTTCATACAGACCTCTCAACATCTTCTCCCAAACATACAGTGATGTCATCCACTATAAAATGTCCCCGCAATAGTGCAAAAGTCAGACTTGTGCTGTGGCTCTTGCATTAAGTACATTGTTCTCTAGTTGTGTAACTAGTTAGGAAGGGGCTCTAATCTCACTGCAGTCAACAGGTGTGTGCAAAATCAGAAGAGCATGAATGTGTATCTTATTGTCAGCAATCCAGTCCTATGCAGAACAAATATCTTGATAGTTATACATGCATACACATCCATTTCATACAGACCTCCCAACATCTTCTCCTAAACATACAATGATGATGTCATCTTCGATAAATTGTCCATAAACAGTGTAAAAGTCAGACTTGTGCCTTAGTGCTTATGTTACGTACTGTGTTCTCTACCTTATGTAACTTGTTAGGTTGGATTTCTAGTCTCATTGCAGTCAACTGGTATGCATGTGTCTGTGTTCAGTTTACATTCTAGAAACCATTTTAAAATAGCATGTCAGGCACTCCTACTACCATCTGCTTCTCACTAGACACTGCTAATGTCATCAGCTATATAGTGCTGTTTGACACCAAGAAAGCCAGGCCTGTCCTGTGACACTTGTCTTAAGTACTAAGTTTTGTAAATAGGTAGGGATTTTAATCTTACTGTGGTCATCTGATGAGTGTGTTTATGTTCAGTTAGTTTACATTCTTGAGACCATTTTAAAACAGCATCTGAGGCACTCCTACTACCATCCTCTCACCAGACACTGCTGATGTTGTCAGCTATAAAGTATTGTCTGACAACAAGAAAGACAGACTTGTGCTCTGGTACTTGTGTTATGTGCTGTGTTAGTAGATAGTTAAGAAGGGGTTGTAGTCTCACTATGGTCAACTGGTGTGTGTGTGTGTGTGTGTGTGTGTGTGTGTGTGTGTGTGTGTGTGTGTGTGTGTGTGTGTGTGTGTGTGTGTGCATGTCTGTGTGTGTCTGTGTTTGTGTGCAGGAAGTTCACATTTTAGAACAGCATGTGAGGCACTCCTACTACCATCTTCTATTAACCAAACACTGCTGGTGTCATCAGCTGTAAAGGGTTGCCTGACACCAAGAAAGCCAGACTTGTGCTGTAGCACTTGTATTAAGTACTGTGTGCTAAAAATAGTTAAGTAGGAGTTCCAATCTCACTAGAGACAAATGTTGTTTGTGCATGTGTTCTCTCAACAATCAGTCTGGTGACAACTTTAGAATGTCATGTGAGTCCACAGCTATGTCAGATACTTTTCTGAACATCTTCTTGATAACATACACTGATGATGTAATCCTCTATAAAGTGAGCTCTGACAAAGTTTTAGTCAAACTTTTGCTGCGGCACTAATGTTAAGTACTGTATTCTCCAGCTTTGGTAACTAGATAGGGTTTCTGACAGCAGGTAACTTGAATGTGTATTCCTTCAAATCATATTATTCGGACAGTAATGCACTGAGATGTGACTTCACATTCATATCAAACACTCCTCCTAGCATCTTCTTTTTGGTATACAATGATGCTATCATACTTTATAAAGTGCAATGTGACACTGTTAAAGTCAGACATATGTGGTGGTGCTAGTGTTACATTGTATGGAATCTAGCTTCTAAACCTACAAATGTTGCAATGCTCAAATCAGACCCAGTCTACTGTTGTGTGTGTGGTTGGTGTTACATTTTAGTCATTGCATGATCTTTTGAATCTCATTTCATTTCACTGCCACTTTGGAGAACCTTTAACATAGCCCCTTGAATCCAACTTGTCCATTTTCCCTCTGGTCACATGACATCCTTCCTGCAGAGCAGTGGAGGATTTCATCATCTCAAAGATGCATGCTCACATCATGAAGCATAGACCTTCCATGATCCTGTGTGAGCCATGTTCAGACCACTGGATGTGTGATTGATAATTCTGCCTGGTTTGATGCACATGTAACACATAGACAGAACCAATATCTAATCTAATCAAAGAAATATGCACATATGTACACAGCCTTACTATCTTTTATCATACATATATAGCATTTTTTTATTAAATGGTATATTGATGGCTATGATTTTATGTGATGTTGGCCATTAGCCTTGTAATGTCCTGTGAACCTGTGAACATGTCACGTGTCAATGCTGCTGTCATCCACAAGTGCTATGTTGAGGTGTGGCTGTACGGTAGCTCTACAAGAGGGTATTACATTCATCGATGTTAGGTAATATACTGATGGCCACTGCTGCCATTTGAATGCATGCTCCTTGTATAAAAGCTGTAGTAATATGCTTCCTGAGAACTGTTGACATGGGATGATACTATCTATACTGTTGGCTTAGTAAGGCATGTGTTTTTATACTGGAGTATATCAACATTTTACACTGTTCTCATTCAGCCATCACAGTGATACTTACAGAATGGCACATGTATGCATGTGTATACCTACCATCATTAAGTGCTTTATGAAATACACCAGTATAAAATCATACTGATTACATGGGCACATAAGTCTTGTGTCATCTACATGTTGTAATGCTGTGATATATGCAAACATATCATACCTTTTGATTCAATTGCAACCTTGGGAAATTCATTGTATGTGTATTTGTGTTGCTATTCCCAAGGATTACTGAGGTGGTCCCCAGCAGCATTGTGTGATTATCAGCATTTGCCTCAGTAAGTATTCTGCATGAGCCACGTCCATCTTATTTGTGATGTGCAATATAGTATCAATCTGCTCACACACAGTTTTCCAATGAAAAACATATAGGCATATGTTGTGCGATTGATGTAATTATGTGACATTGGTAGAGTTGTGTGACTGTGTGAACAGTACCACTGTGTGGCATGTGATGCATAACCAACATTGTATTTAGAGGTGTTGTCACAAATTTTTTTTTTAAATAAGAGTGAAATGTTAAGAGGAATATACAACTAAGCACAATGCTGTTTGTGGATGCTACCACCCATACTCAGCTAGAGAAAATGGACAATCTGCAAGCCAACAGTTTGTCTCAAAATGCACCCTCCCTGCCTATACTGGCCATCAGCCAAACCATACATGCAAACATTATTCAGCTTATTGAGACCAGCTCAGCTGTGAGTGCTCTAAGGCTAAAAACACATAGTCAATGGGCCCTGACAACATCCCAGATTGCTTATACAATATCATAAAATATCATGTAGCAGACACACTTAGATCCCTACTTAACCACAGCATCCAGACCCTCTTTATCTGTGAGGCAGGGCAGCAATTGATCATGGACCTTATCAGAAAGGACACAGATAATCTCTTGACTGTGTATGCACCCATTTTTGATTTGTTAAGTCTACATCAAGTCTGTTAAATCTGATTGACATCTTCAAGAAGATCACCAATGGCATGCATGAGGAAAAGACTGTCATCCCACGTAACTTGACCAGGCAAAGGCATTTGACACAGATCCACACTAAGTTATTACAGAGAAACTGTCTCAAGTGGACATAAACACCTACATCACCAAGTGGGTATACAAATGATTCACAGACAGGACACAATAATGTATAAGTGTGTGAAGTCAACTCTAGTAAGACCCCATTGACCAGGTCCATACCTCAGTGTTCTGTACTAGGCCTTTCCTGTGCAGAATATAAGTCTCAGAAGTCAAGACAAACTTAGACATCCTTTGTCTAACCATCTTTGTGGGTTACTGCAAATTGTGGATAATTACTGAAACCCAGAATGGTTTTGATATACTGCAGAAAGTATTAACACATACAAATGATTGTTGCCAGAGTCATGAAGACTCACTAAATGACCGAAAAGCATAATAAGTCCTGTTTTGAAAGCTAAAAACACAAGCTAATTACAATATAGACAGAATGCCCATATGAGCAGACTGAGTGATGCATAACCTGGGTATTCAGGTAGATAGTCAGCGGAACTTATATCAGCATGTGACCTCCCAGCTCACCAGGATTGCTCATAATTTAAACTACAGAAGTAACAATATCCCTCTTAACACCTCCAAAAAATGGTATTTTTTTGAGGAAGGTGTGCTTGATTCCCCTTATGGATTACTGTCAAATCATTACAGTTATACAAGTGTGTTTATACAGAAATTGTGTAAAAGCTCACAATAACATATTTTATGTCAATGTCACAGATTAATTTTGGTATTATTCTGATATTGTCCATGATTTTTCTGTCTACTGATGTCCATGAGTGTGTTGCTATGTGTCCCAATTTGTTGATTCTTCGAAAATCATCTGCAATATTTGTGTTTTTACCCTTTAGCCTCTTAGAATGTCTAGGTAACATTGACAACTGCACAGTCATTGCTTTATCACACACACACAGGACCACATGCATTATTGTAAAGGTTATTACTGGTTATCTTCACACTCTTAGTGCAAATGGTTTGAAGAAAAAGGACACATCATTACAATAATCCCGTAGATGTTTATTAAATTTCTTACATTCCATTTCTTAAGTTTCAGAAAATAATGTGTCCAACTAGGCAAATGTATTATAGGTTCATAGGTTCATAAATGTTTACTAGGCTAACTACCACAAGGACTTTTGAAGCCTAGCTATGCATCCAAATCTCTGACAAGTTTGGATACCCTTGATAAGTGTAAGTAGGGGGTTGGGACATGAAACATTAACAAGCAGAGGCCTGGGAGATTAGAGACATAGGTGCCAAACCAGGGACGAATTTTCTGTTCCCCATCCAATTGTTCAAGTTGTACTTGAAATGAGTTTGTTAGGAACTCTGCTTCACATGGATGGAGACCCTGTTCCAGAGATAGAATAGTCTTTGGGATACATACATGTCTCTCCAGCAGGTTCTATTTATATCACAGGTAAGGATTAAGTCTTTAGAATGGGTAATTTTCATCTTGTTTGTTTTGTGGATATGCAGGCAGTCCATCAGAGTGGGGTCTGACATTGCTCTGTATGCCAGGCATAGATGTTCCCTCAAAAGCCTGCAGGAGACAGAATACAGGGATAGGACCTTGAGTCAGTCTGCATAGGGCATTTTACTTACACCCTGTATTCTTGTAGTGAGAAATCTCTGTGGACTTTCCAATTGTTGGATATGCCTGGTTAGGTACATACCAAAAGGGGCATTGTACTCAATGATATGTCTGGTGAATGTCAAATTCAGTGGAACAATGACTTGCTTGAACTCAGCAGATATTTAACTACTTAAACAATCACTCCAAAGACTGCATAGCTTCTACTCTACGTGACACTCATTAGACCCATTATAGAGAACTTAATGCTTTCTTTCCAAACACAGTGTATATTAGTGATTTTTTGGAAGTGCTTGGAAAGTAGTTAAGATACTGTCAAGCACTCGAATGGGACAATAACTGTCTCTTTCGGAATTTAAAAGACAACACAGTCCCTTACAATTTCCCAATGTAATTAAGTACAGTACACAAGATTATGAAGAACGGATTGAATTATTTAAAAATAATTGTTGTTCATTACTATAAAAGCTTATTAAAATAATGACACTTTGGTAAAAGAATTAACAGATCAGCTGTATGTTTTGAATAACACGATTTCAATGCAACTTGTTTCATGTTAACCATTCCTAATACAAAAGTAGTTTAAGGGACACACATAGACAGTAATCGAGTCTTTGGCCATCACGTGAGTACAGCAGCGAGGAAATCCTTCTATGGTGAGCAACTTATAAACAAAGGCATGGCATATAAGTTCTTGGGTGGCGTAAGCCAGGGAAAATTGTTGGCTAGGCTTACGTAGGCCCTTGGGCCGATAGCCTAGTACCTACCTATAAACCTATGTCTAAGATATGGTGATGCAGCATACCTTATAAGCATACAGGGGTGATTAGTACGAACACCAGATATGGAACTACTGTGTCTTTAGGTCATTAACACCGTTTGACTCTGAATTTTGAGACTACCAGCAGGTCATTTATAACTTTACTTACATTGGCTAATACTTGTTAAAAGCCATTCCCTATAAAGTTTGTTAGGAAATGCAATAGTTCCACAAATAAAGAAACTTGAGGCAAAATCCTTTGTGCTGTTCTGTAGCTATTTCCTCACAAAATTTAACATAGACATTAAATCATAGCGAGAGACTAAATCTTTCCATTCAGTTAGATAATGACTCAGCTTTTTACATCTTGGCTGAGCATCCTTTGAAGTTTTCTGATAAGGACATACAGAAAATGTTAGCATGATTCCTCACAGTTCTTATTTTGCATTTGATACTCTTAGCTGGTTTCCCAAGTAGGCTTTATGAAAAGATTCATCACATATTCTCATAAACTGTCCACTCAATAAAGTTATTTTCCTGTGCCACTGTCGAGCAGAGACACATAAGTGATCCCCGGGGTGTATTTCCTATTTCCCATCCACTCATCAAGATTTTTCTTGAAGAGTGCTAATGAAGAACTTTGCTTGACATAGATGGGTTCCCTGTTCCAGAGTATGGGAAGTCTCTGGGACAGGAATCTATCTCTCCAGCATGTCCTGTTTATTATGGTGACAAGGTTTAGGTTCCTAGAGCATGTAGCTCAGAGGGATTGGGATTTCTTCAGGTGTAGCATGTCCAACAGCTCTGGGTTTGACATATCTTTATATGTTAGGCAGAGATCACCTCGGAGTAGGCGATATGCTACAGAGTAAAGCTGGAGTTTTTTGAAACGGTCAGTGTAAGGCATTTGTTTGAGGCCAGAAATCCTCTTTGTGAGGTATTTATGTGGCCTTTCTGGTTGCTGCAGATGTCTTGTGAGGTACATTCCAAAAGGGGCGTTGTACTCTATAATGGGTCTAATGAGTGTCGGGTAGAGTAGAGGCTATGCAGTCTTTGGAGTGATTGTTTAAGTAGTTAAATATATGCTGAAGAGGAATTAAAAAGATGATGTAGATATGGGAATTGCATTAAGACTTGTAAAGCTCATTTGAGAAAATGCACTTTTGAAGTCTGTTATATTAGTAGACACAGATGGATGTCTTCTGGTTGGGGAAATAGCAGCAATGAAGGCAATTGTTTATCCTTTGTACTTTGGAAAGCCTTTGAAAATCCTTAAATGTCTTGCACTGAGTGACTGAGACACTGCATTTCCATTTTCGACACATATATTTTATTGGTTGGCATTGAGTTTGTTATGCCAAACATTTATTTTTTGACTGTTTTGGTCATTTTTGTCATTGGTAAAAGTGGTTGTTTTATATTGCAGTTGAACTGCAACAGTTTGAGTGCAATATACTTAAGGAATTTTCATATTTCTCTTTGGTTATGTGACCATGGATTTAGTATATTTCATTTATGGGAATGCAAGGGCAGATTTCCCATATCAGGGAGAGTTAAGCCCCCGAACATAAAAGCTACGTTTTGATTATTTTATATGATCACAAATGCAACAGGTTTGTTTATACTGACAATCAACTGAATTAGATGCTTTTGTGTTTCTCTCATATTGATTGTCGACGAAGCTGTTCGAGGCATTTTTTTGTCAGTTATTGTTCATCGACAGGGGCAGCTCATGCTATTGGACTGCAGGACTGCAACCCCACAGCTATAAAAAGAAAATGAAAATTACAACAAAAAAGACTCCCGGAACTCCACGCATGAGTGCTAGAATCCGGACTGCTTTAACAGCAGCCTGGATTAGGAAGAAGGCATCAAACTGCAGAGATGCCCAGAAGTTTATGCAGGGGAACTGACTGCAATGTCTACAGGCTAGATTATCCAGCCTGCTCTCGCAGGAACTGTATTTCATCACAGGGATTTTGCATTTCTTCACAAAGCAGGAGATTGTTCAATGGAGCTCTTGGGTACTGTTTGTGTATTTCAATGGGACTTGTATTTCTTCAATGGAGCTTTCAGTGGTGTGTGTGTGTGTGTGTGTGTGTGTGTGTGTGTGTGTGTGTGTGTGTGTGTGTGTGTGTGTGTGTGTGTGTGTGTGTGTGTGTGTGTGTGTGTGTATGTGTGTGTGTGTAAAATGCCCCAGATATATATATATATCTGCTGGCTAGAGAGACTCAGCAAACAGTAGTGGTTAGCAAAAGCCTGAATTCCCTACCCACCAACACTTGTGAAACTATTCAAATTTTTGCCTCATATTTTAGTTCTGTTCTGTTCCTCATAAAATCTGTGGTTTTCTGGATTTAATTCATTAAATAATGACAGGCATTTGAAAATGAAATCCAAATCATCATAGAAGTAAAGAAGTATGCACATTACAGTGTTTATGGTAAATGGGGAAAAATAGCCAAGTAATGGGAGAGTGAAATGGCTGCAGGAGAGAGGCCCCATTTGACCATGATTTTTGTGAGGGGTGAAGGGTGGCAAACTCAAAGATAGCGCCAGTTGAACTATACCTCTCAACTGTCCAGATTTTCACAGAATGAATATATCTTTGCTTCTTATTTTTGGTTTGTTCCTCATAAAATGTGTGGTTTTCTGGCAAACCATTTGGGAATGAAGTCACTGAATAATGACAGACATTGAGTTTCAGACTTCATACCCTTCAGAAAAATGCATGCTAAAGCAAGACCTGATATTCTATCCACTGTCTAGGTTTATACAAGAGCAATTTTTAGTACTGCTTGTATGTTCCCCCAATATGTTTGGCCTTGTCCAGATTTCCTGTGGTAAGAGGTTGAAAGGTATGCACAAATAAATCCCTTTATAGAATCAGGTATATCTAAACCTCTCAACTCTCCCTGATTTTTGCTCAAAATGTTGCTCTCCCTCTAATAATCCAGCCGCAAAATGGCAATTTTGGAAGAAAACGTGGAGGGTTTGCAATTAATAAATAATTGTAATGATCAGAATTATACATTACTTTTATTTCAGAAATGTATGTAGATTCTCTGTTTTGCCAGTTGCTCAAGTTAACAGTACTAATATTAAAAAAGCTTTCCTTCTTTGAAAGGTTCCCAGCTATATTGTGTGGCTATTTTATAATTTTGCATCACATTTTTGGTCTGTTTTTCATAAAAGTTTAGTTTTCTGGCAAATTAGTGACAAATCATTAAAGCTTGAGGTTAGAAAATAATGACAGACATTTGAGTTTCAGATTTCATACCCTTTAGAAAATTCATGCTAATGCAATAGCTACTATTCTATTATATTTCTAAGTTTAGAAGAACAATATTTAAAATTGTCCTTATTTTGGGCCTTTGTCCCACTTATATTTATGGTTATGGTTTTGTCCAAATATCTTGCTCTGAGGTTGAGAGGTATGACAAATGTGTCAGGGCCATCACCATCGACCAGAGCCATTTCAAATTGTGACATACTTGTTGCCCCCCCACTCCCCCATGTAGTGACACTGGATGTGTCCAAGCAAGACAAGGAGCAGTAATGCAGTGTAAGTATGCAGAGTATCCCCCATCCAAGGTAGACACAAGTACTACAGTGGCTTTTCATCTGTACTTTATTTTGCAGAATGTTCCGGTTTTCTGTCATATTTTTATACTGTTGATTTATGTTTCTTATTATTCAGAAAATACATGTTGTTGCAGTACCTGTTGCTCTGTGTTTAAATAGCAATGCTTTAATGACCATCAGGTAAGCTTGTCTGAGATTGTAAGATGCAAGTAAGCTTTAATTAAGCATACCGTTAAAGAATTACCAACACTGAAAGTCTTTTTGTTATTGCCAGGCAGAGAATATTTACATAACTAGATAACTTATAAACCTTAGGTATTGAAATGTATATGACAGTATTTGTAATAAAGGACAGGATTATAGTATTTTTAGAAGCTCATTATATTTGTTGGAGGCTTGCAGTCATCTTTGCAGGATTTACCTTTAAACTAAACAGAATGCCAATCTATCATGTGTGGTCCATGACTTGTGCAGTAATCCTTTAAGCAATTTATCTTGAGCTTGTTTTTTATTTGCTGTTCATTTTTTATTTTGATCATGTTTTTCCCATGAAACAAGTAGATGTTGAAGTCAGGCAACAGGCCCTTTTTGGATAAGAAACATTTTTACAAGTGGGGGTATCACAGAGATTGCTACTTTCAGCATGTTACTTTGTACTTTTATATATCTGAATATAAATTATAATTAGAACTGTAGTCCAAGGAAAAGTGGTTTGAGTTGAGTGCTGCTTGTTTTTTTTTTATACTTGATTTTGACTGGCATTCCAGTAATGTATTTAAAAAGTAATTTATTTTTTCATGCCTCACAACCTTTTTGTTTCCATCTAGATATTAGGTAAGCTGTCATGTAGCCAAAGCATTGAAATATTTTTTTCTTCTACACTTCATGTTGTCTTGATTGGACTCTCATAATGATAGTTTGGCACCAGGGCAGCATATTGAATTAAAGTCCTAGTTTTTGTGGTTTTGAACATAGCTCCACCCCTTTCTAGTTGTCCACACCCCTTCCCATTCACCCCACCCATTTATCTGTCACCTGGAGCACCCCTTTGATTTGAAGTCACCAGCCGCCACTGTTCATTGGGGAACTAAAGTAATGTACTCTTTTTGATAAAGTCAATCACAGTGATGGGACTGCTGGCATTCTGTTTGCTTAATAAGTAGCAATAAATTAACATTCCAGTGCCAGAGCTGATATTTAATTTAAAAATACCCATTAAAAGCCATTGTTTCTAGAATTGTTTGGCCTCCAAAAGAAACATTAAGCTTTCAAGATACCTTCTAGAAAAAAGAAAAGGAAAATAAATGAAAAAAAAAATCAATATGAAGTGCCAAAATAAGAGAGAAATAGTTTCTGCATTGGAAAACCACATGGTTGCTGTAAACAAATGGGTGCTACAGGCATAAGTGACTATAAAAATGACAGAAATTTTACTGGAAGAAAAAACAGATATGATTTAGTCTGAGGTTTTCAAGACAAATAGGACTTTTGAAGGAAACATAAAGCCTTATAACAAGAAAACAGAGACTATATACTGGGCAGCTTCAAGTAGCACATTGAAGAAACAATGGCTGAAACAGAAGAGAGAAATGGAATTAAAAAAATAAAACTGTTTATGAAATATTGCAGAAAGAAAGAAAGTAGAATGAAACTTAAGCATTTGCAGGATAATTCTAGAGGTGAAATATAATATTTATTTTCATTCCAGAAAAGCTAGAGGGAATAAGCTGAGAAAACACCATAAAAGAATAAACAAGTAGACACAGATATTTCCATATGAAATCTTAAACGAGACAGCACCCAAGATTGAGGCACCAAACCTAGTGGCAAGAAAATTCCAAAACCAATGTTGGTACAATCATAAACCTTTGAACAGAAAACACACTTACCTGGACAATGTATGTGTGTGTCTGTGTGTGTGTGTGTGTGTGTGTGGGGGGCACTTAATAGGAGAAACTAAAGTTTTCATAGAATATGACAACTTGAGTTACAGAAGAATGATAATAAATAATTCATTCTATTTATAAAATCCTGTTAAAAAATATCTGATTTTTTTGTTATTGTACCCAACAGTATTCACAATGGTTTTCGATGGTAAAACCAGCACTTTTGTGGAAGTAGATGAAGAACTGGAATTAGTTAAAATATAGAAAAGTGATTGGTATACAAATGGGGACTGACAAAATGGAATGTTGTGCCGGTAATGGAAAGAAGGCACAGCACAAGGAATCTGAAAGGAAGCATTTATGTAAAGCTGTTTACTGTCCTTGGAAAAAGAACAAAATAATGTCAGAGGGAAACCCAAGTGCTAACTAAGCAGATGAGAAAAGGATTGATTATGAATGACTGATGCTGATGCAGGAATCAGAATCAATAGAGCTGTAAAAATGTATATTTCCCTAAAGAAGTGATGTGCATAAAAATACAGGTATTCACAAAACTTGTAAAATAAGGAGAACTGGAAAGCATATTGATAAAATGACAAAGGGTTTAGTGAAAAGGAAAAAGAAAATGTTTGTCAGTTCCTATAGGAGAGTAGATGTACCAGCATTAAGTATGTGGTGTGTGTGCAATACAAAATCATAAAGAAGGTCTTAGCCTTTTAGGAGAAATGCTTAAAAAGAGATACATCAATACAGTACAATACAGTGTAGAACAGTGAGGGAACCTGCTATTGCAAATCAATCTAGATTGTGAGAAGACATCTGAAAGGGAGTGTTGGGAATATCTTGAAGTAACTCTGGGAAGATTGCATTATCAAAATAGTACTGAACATATTTATTTACATTTGTTAACCAAGATAGCCCATCTGAGCAAAAGTATGTTTTCAGAGGAGCTTTGAGGGGACTCGAATAGAAATAGGAATCCAATCAAAATATTTTACATTACACTACAAAATTGCATACAGTGAGATTAAATGAACTACACTTATTATCTCATAAAGCACAATTCTGTGATGAAGGTGTTTTGTCTAATTATTTTGCACTTAACCAAAGGACTAGGCAGGGATGTCTTTTTCTTGTGTTCCTTTTGCAAAATATCTAGAAACATTAGCAAGAAAATTAAGCAATCAAATTAGAGGCTAGTCTGACCAGCTATAGCAATAATAGTGTTTGCAGTTGAGATAAAAATATATGTGACTAAATCACATCAAGACATCCCCAAGCTATTTGGTATTTTGAAAAAAATCAGTTGTTCATTGGATATTGAATAACGGAGACTAAAACAAAAATTGTTACTATAAATTGCATTCCTTTACACGGTATTACAGCAACATCAATGCCTATGGGGCATGAAAAAAAAAAATGAAATACATCGGTGCTTCCATGAAGGAAAACATAAGTACCATCAGAAACCTGGGGTGAATCTATAAAGATTACTAAAGAGTGAAGAATACAGGGAGTGTTCAGTATGGATTTATATAAAAGGGCAGTCAGTAAAAAAGTGTCTAGTACCTTAATCCTATAAGGGGGGGGGTCAGACGTTTGGGGTACAGCTAGAAGTGAAGTTATTGATAAAATAACAAAAGGAAATAAAGGAGTTTATATCAGACAGTAATAAGAGCTAGAGTCAGAAGGGAAAAGCTGGTTATACCAGTAGGCCAGTAAGTATTAGGACTCCCTTATCCACAGGATATTATAAAGCCACACAACTAGGGCTGTTATAGAACAGAGTGGAAAATATGCTCTCAACCATTTATATACTATGTCAAAATCAAGGTTAAATGAAAAAATGTTAAGCCAATAGAAAAAAAAAGAACTTTGAGAAATATAACCAGAAAGAGCAAGTGTAAATTGAATGGAAAGACAAAGAAAATCTAAGTATTCAGAATAAATAGAATGGGATGGTAATATTGTGAAATTAGACAGAACAAAAGAGCTGTTTATTCTTCACCCCAAAGATTGCTTACCCTGTCAAAGACTACTGGTTGAACTAAATACAATAAGTACAGAAAATATCATAGAAAAAGTCATGCCAGAACTGTGGAAATGTTTAATTGAACCTAGTACTGATAAATGTTAATGCACCTTAATCATAAAAAACAGTTAGAAAACATCACATTGAATTGGGAAAGAAAAAAATGTAAAGAGGTAAATGATGAACAATGGAATGAAAAATATGTAAAAAGTATGCACAAATCCAGGAAATTTAGAATATCTAACAGAGACTGCCTCCAGTGGTATTTATATACCATGGGAAGGCTACAAAAGATATTTCTACAAGTAGATGATACATGGTGGTAGTGTATAGATAATAAGGAAGACGTTTGGGAACATATATTTTGGGCATGCTCAGAGCTAACAAACTTTATACAAGATTTAAAGGTTGTGTTTAGACAATTGTTCAATAAGGACATCAGTTTAACAGCTGCAATAAACATATTTAAGTTAGAGCTTGGAATTAGAGGAACCTAGGTATACCAAGGCTTTATTGTCATTAGCAACTTAAATGTCAATTACAATTTATTTTATTTTTTATTTTACATTTGTTTACCAGGAAAGAGAGCAGCAAAGCTATAAAACAGTACAAATGTAATTACATCTGTATGATACTAGATGGAGGTTTTTCTTTCTTAAATTTTGGCTGAAAGGCTTTCACCTAGATGTTATTTCTTTTTTAATACGTTAATTTGAACCCACGTTGTATGTAACACTTTTTATTGAACAAGTTCTTAACATTATTTTTATGGATTATATTATTATTATTATTATTATTAAGGTTTTTAAAGCATTTTACTATAAGGATACATATTTTAACTTTTTGAATGCCAATGTAATTTTCTGGTTGGTTGACTAAAATGAGGTTTAGTACTTAACAAGCAGCATCATTGCACTTTCTTTATCTGATGAAGTCTGGTTTTAACTGACAAAAACATTGTGTGGATTATTCCTGTGTTCATGGTCCTGAATTTGCGTAATAAAGCTTGCTTTTAACTTGAGTGTTGTTAAGCCTTATTTCAGTACTAGCTGGTTTGTTATTTACCAGTAAAGTCCAACAAGGCTGGTTGCCCATTTTCAGTGGAGGCCCGAGAGAAAAGCTCCTTTAAAAACAGTATTATGTAATACAATTAGCACAAACGAAATCCTGCGGTGGTGGTGCTTAGGTAGCGTTGTCACCTCACAGTAAGGCGTTGTCCTGTTCGATTCTCAGCTAGAGAGTTTTCTGTGTGGAGACATACGTGAATGCGCGTACCTTCATTGAAGGTTGTGCATCAGAGCTGGCAACTCGGCATGTAAAAATCTACTGCCAATCATTAGCGGACCGGAGTTCCGCTGTGGCGACCCCTAACTGGGAAAAGCCGAAAGACACAACAAAAGTACAATAGAAAGGTTGTGTTGATACATAATACAAATGATTTCATACACACAGTAGCTGTACAATAAAAAGCTTATATAAATACATTATACAATTGTTATCATACACAATACACTTTAGTTACAATAGACAGGATATATTTCAATAGACAGGTGCCAGAGATATTAACATCCTAGGTATTTCTTTTGTGTTGAATACATCAGATATAGAAATGCTTGCCTGTGTGAGTAGGTAGCTTGTCCAGAGTTGGAGCAGGTGCAGATCCATGTTTGAGTTAGATGAGATTTGAGAAGGTTTTTGAATTTGGCTTTATTGGTTGTAGTTCTTATGATAATGGGTATGGTATTCTGTAGTTTTGCTGTGTAGTAGGAGTATAGAGTCACCTAAGCTATTTTTACTTTTTGAGATCTCTAATAGTGATTTATTACTGGATCATAGTCAGTGTACACATGAGTATGGATTTAAAAGTCCTTGTAGATCTGGAGTTTTATCAGGTTTGTAGACTATCTGATGGGCCATGGTGAGTGGAATAAAGGTGAGCAGAATGGGAAGTTCTAGCCATTATAGTTGTTTCAGGGCCTGACAATGATAGGAATCTTAAGGTATTGTCAGTTACAAACATTGCTATTTTGTTGTGGCAGGCATTTAATTTGGTTAAGTTGGATTTATTAAGATTAGCAAATATAGGGGATGCATAGAGTAATGTGAACACTAGGTAGGTTCTGGCAGTAACAGCTTCAGTATTACTGGAAAGGAGTTTTTTTGCATCTGTATAGAGCTCCTAGTTTTTTATGAACTTTTTTATCATTTGTGCAAACTTCAGGTTTTGATCTATTATTACACCTAGAAGTTTTGTTTGGGGTACTGGTATTATAGGGGGTTTGATTTTTGACATTATTTTGAATGTAGGGATTGGATCCTGCTTTTGTGGGATGAAATAGCATTAGCTTAGTTTTGTTTGGGTTGAATATGAGCTGAGTGTCTGTTAGCCATGCTTGAATGCAGTAAAGGATTGTTGGGTGGTTTTTTGAAGTTCTAGGAGGGTAGGGGCAGAACAGATTAAGGTTGAATCATCTGCAACTTGGATCAGCATAGCGTGTAGGGTAGTGAATGTTTTTGGTGAGTAGATTGAAGAGAATGGGACTGAGTATAGTTCTTTGTGGAATTCCTAGAGTAACAGGTAGAAGAGGTGACACGTTGTTTTGCCACCTCACAGTTTGAATGTTATCTTATAAGTAGACCTGGAACCATGCTAGAGTGGAGTAGCTTAGATCAAGTCCGGTTAGTACAGTTAAGTGTTTATTGTGCAAAACAGTATTGAAGGCTTTAGAAAGGTCAAGAAATATGGATGATACAATGTTTCCTTCATTCTGGAGTAGATTAATAGTGTTAGGGAAGCTAATAAGGGCAATAGTTATGTGATGAGAGTGAAATCTGTGCTGGGTATTAGCTAGGAGCTTGTTGGATAAGAGGTGATTTAGGATTTGGGCATGAACACATTTTTCCATGATTTTTGATAAAGGTGATAGGATGGCAATGGGATGGTAATTTGATAGTTCAATAGAGTTTCCATTAAAAATGAAAAGGGGGTTGGAAAAAGCAAATGAAAAAATGGTGACGATTATAAATGAGCAGGAAATTATGGAACTAAGAGGAAACTAGAGTGGCTACACAGTCAGACATTGCAACTTTAGTCAAAATGTAAACAAAAACAGCAGACTACATATCAACAAAAATAAGATGAATACAGTTTTGGCTTGCAAACTAATATGTTCTAGTATAATTAATGCAATGAATGTGTAAATCAATAGAACTGCGAGTGATTAAGTATATTATACAAGTTTTTTGTTTATTATTTGTTAATCAAGAAAGTCTGACTTGAGTCAAATCCAATTTTCAGCAGAGGCCCGGGGAGAAACATTCCAGACCTTTCCAGCAGCATAAACCTATATAACTATATGCAACTAATAAGCGATATAACCAGGCCTAACAATAAAACAGGCAGTGGCCCAATTCTGGATTGGATACTCGTCTCCGATCCTAACAGAATCTCCTCTGGCACACTACCTAACAGTATTAGTGACCCCTTACCAGCCATTATAATTCATAAGACCACCTCAGTCCTAAACACACAACAAGTTAAGCAAACTTTCTAATCAGGACCTTTCCAGCAGCATAAACCTATATAACTATGTGCAACTAATAACCAATATAACCAGGCCCAACAATAAAACAGGCTGTGGCCCAATTCTGGATTGGATACCCATCTCTGATCCTAACAGAATCTCCTCTGGCACACTACCTAACAGTATTAGTGACCCCTTACCAGCCATTATAATTCATAAGACCACCTCAGTCCTAAGCACACACCAAGTTAAGCAAACCAGAGATTTATCTCACTTCTCCCCCAACACCTTTAATGAAATCTTACAAAGGATCAGCTAGACCCCACTCAAATATCTTCCTCTCAATGAGGCTGTTGAATTCTTCAATTCAACATTTCTTAGAATTTTAAATAGTTTAGCCCCATCTTGACTAAAAAGAGTAAAAGCTAAGCAGGCAACCTGGCTTATGAAACACACAAAGCAAATTATGTCTGCTAGTGATAAAGCTTGGAAAACCTGGCAAAAAAATAAAAATCCTAATGACCTCATTCAATATAAACAATTACCCGAAGAGGCAAAATGACTAGTAATTAAAAATAAAAATGAACAATTCCTAAGCCTTCCAGATCAACACAAACTAAACACAAAGACATTCTGGAGGACAATCAGTGCCCTACTCCATCTAGGTAAAAATAAAAATCCTTTCCCTAATCCAGATAAAACTCTCACTGAAATAGCCTTGCACTTCAATTCATATTTTATTGAAACCATAGCTAAACTCATCACTACCTTCCCACCTATAGACCCCTGCCCACCTGAACCTCCCATTTCACACTACTACTCCTCTATTCTCATTCTCACCTATACCAACTTTCACTGCAAAAAAAGCACTTCATAAACTCAAACCTTGTACTAACACACCAGACAATTTACCTACTGAATTTCTACAACTATCTGCAAACTCCATTGCCTATCCTATCACCATACTCCTCAATAGATCTATTCAGGAATCCAGTATACCAAACATATGGAATAAAGCATTTATACTTCCATTCCATAAAGGTGGCAACAACTCTGATATCTCTAATTTCTGACCCATTACTATCTTCTCTCCCATCTCTAAAATATTAGAAAAATGTATTCACACTCAACTTCTTAACTATCTTGTTCAAAACCAGATACTTTCCCCTGCACAGCACGCATTCAGGCCAGGTCATTGTACCTGTACTGCTCCCATATCCTTTATGGACACAGTAAACAGGGCTAGTGATGCCATTTACATAGTCTACTTGCTGTTCCCAGATCACTCTAAGGCCTTTGACATGGTTTCACATTCTCATCTGCTCACAAAGCTCACCAACTTAGGTCTCTCACCCCATACCTTAAACTGGTTCTCAGGATATCTCACCAATAGGCAACAATTCACCAAATAAGCACTCCTTTTCTCAACACAAACACAGTGTACCTCAAGGATTTATACTAGGACCCCCCACTTTTCAGTATATTCATTAACAACTTCCACACAACCCTTACCCGTGGCACAGTTATCCAATATGCAGATGATTCTACGATCATCTGTACTGCCAAATCTATATCTGAGTTACAACATCTTACCAAAAATGCTTTCACTTCAACCCAAACTTGGAAGTCAACTTACCATCTCGCTCTAAATCCCAATAAAACTAAACCTCTAATATTCCTCCCCAAAAAAAAAACTACCACTCTGAACAAGAATGATTTTTTTTGTCCAATCCCATAATAATGCTTTCATTGAAGTCATTCCAAGTACCAAACTGCTAGGAGTTATTATTGATGAAAATCTAACATTCGACCTCCGTATCCATAGCAACATAAAAAAGACACATAAATTAGGCACCCTCTATAGACACAATTACTACCTTAATATTACTGCTAAAAAAAGCTCTAGCATCATCTTTCCTGCCACCATTTCTACTATACTATGCCCCAGTCCTCACCAATATCCAGTCCTATCTGAAAACCAAACTGGACTCATGTTACAACAAGATTGCCAAATTTGTAACAGCACACCACTGCCTATCTCTACAATAGCTAAACTGGCTCGAACTCCCACACTACCTTACTTATTCACAATTAACCACTGCACATAGTTTCATAGTTTCATAGTTTAGTACTAGGCTATCTGCCCTCGGGCATTTGCAAGCCTAGCCATAGTGATGTGGCTTTTGCCACCCCATGAAATGGTACAAAAATGCACAGAATAGATTTAGAATACTGTGCCTCTGTCTAGTAGTGACACAGTGAAGGTCCCCTTATATAATAGAATTAGTTTACTGTGCCCCTGTCTAGTAGTGACACAGATGTGACCCCTGGGGTAAACTTACGGTCTCCCATCCACTCATCAAGATTTCTCTTGAAGAGAGTTAGTGAGGGGCTCTGCCTAACATGAACTGGGATCTTGTTCCAGAGCATGGGAAGCCTCTGGGTTATGAATCTATCCCTCCAGCATGTCCTATTCATACTTGTGCCGAGGTTTAAGTCTTTAGCTCTCGTGGTTCTGATGGATATGGATTTTTTGAGGTAGAGCATGTCCATCAGTTCCTGATTGGACATGGCCTTGTACGTCAGGCACAGATCACCTCTGAGCAGGCGGTATGCTACTGAATAGAGTTGGAGTTTCTTTAGTCTGGCAGAATAAGACATGTGTTGGAGACCCTAGATCCTCTTGGCGAGGTACTTTTGTGGTCTCTCCAACTGTTGCCAATGCTGGGTGAGGTACATACCAAATGGGGCATTGTACTCAATCATGGGTCTGATGAGGGAGGAGTATAGGGATACAATGACATCCTTGGATCTGGATGTGAATCCCTTCATGATAAGGTGTGCAAGGTAGAATGTCTTTCTAACCACTTTGGCAACATGGGTGTCAAATGAGAGGTCGCTGTCGACTTGGGTCCCTAGGTCTCTGATTACTTTTTCTGTACTCAGTGGGTTGCTGTCTATGTGATAATTTGTGGGTACTTTGTTTTTCCTAAAGGGGATGACTATACATTTTTTGGCATTTAGTTTAAGGCCATGACTCCGGCATCAGTTGTCCATTTCTGTGAGGCCTTTTTGTAGGATGTATGTGTCCACTGGTGTATCGACTATGGCACCTAGTTTGCAGTCATCTGCGAACTTTGTCAGCCACAACCCTCCCATGTTTGCTTTAACATCTGAGAAATAAATTCTGAACAAGAGGGGTCCCAGGACAGATCCCTGTGGGACACCACTTGTGACTGGCTTTGAGTCTGACATTGCTCCAGCGATTTTAACTTTATGGGTTCTGTCCTTTAGCCAGTTTGCAACCCATCTAGTGACATAAGGGTTTACATTTAAGCTGTTGAGCTTATCTATGATGCCTGAGTGGGGTATTGTGTCGAAGGCCTTAGCCAAGTCCAGGTAGGCTGTATGGACTGCTTTGCCCTCATCAATGGCTCTAGTGACTGTTTCGAAAAAGTCAACCAGGTTCAAAAGGCAGGATCTGCCCTTTACAAAGCCGAACTGGGTGGGATCAAGTGTCTGTAGGTCCCCAATGTCTCTGTTTATGAGTTCCATAATGATTCTTTCCATAACTTTGCAGACCAGGCTGGTTAAGTTTATGGGGCGGTAGTTCCCAGGGTCTGTAGAGGTACCCCCTTTGTGGAGTGGGACCACTGTTGCTGTACGCCAGTTTTCAGGTACATATCCTGTAGTAAGGCTAAGGTTAAATAGCATTTTTATGTGCGGGTTTAGCTCCTCTTGGAGTTCATGTAGCACGCAACCCAGGATACCGTCAGGTCCCATTGATGCTGTGTTTTTAGCTTTGCTGAGGGTGGCTCTCACCTGGACATCTGAGATGACAGGGAGATTGCATTCAGCTGGGATAAGTATTTCTTCTTTTGGGGGTGAGGGAGGGGAGAAATTTGCACTGAACCTGTCAGCCAGAATGTTGGCAATATCTGTGGGTTCAGTGTATTTTTTGTTGTTGTGAACTAACTCTGAGCATATCTGAGGGTTTCCACCCAGGATTCTAACATAGCTGAAGAAGGCTTTGTGGTTATCTTTAGTGTCCTTAGCGATTTTTCTCTCAAAGTTTGCCTTGGATGTTTTTATGAGAGAACGTAGTTTTCTGCTAGTGTTGATCAGAGATGTCTTCCCTTTATGGGATTTTGCTCTGCCGTGCAGTCGCTTCCTTCTTTTGTTATACAATTTGTTAATGGCTGAGGTCTACCAGACAGGATGCTTGCCTTTGGTGGAGAGGGACTTGGATTTATTTGGGATTGCATGATCCATGCATTCTTGGAGATGTCCATAGAAAGCATTTGTGAAGGATTCAGCATTGTGGGATGTGGTATCCACTGGCCCAGTGGGCTTAAAGGATACCATCTCAGTCTTAAGAAGAGTGAAGTCTGCTTTTGAGAAGTTTTTCACTGTGGTCTTTTGTGGTGGGGGTGGAGGTGAGATATGTATATCCAGGGTGATTAGTTTGTGGTCAGATCTCACTAGTGAGGGGTATACCTCCGGTGTGGAGCATTTTGTCCCCATGTTTGTGATGATCAGGTCTAGTATATTATCTCCCCTAGTGGGAGAGGTGACTAGTTGTTCCAGTGCATTTGAATTTATGAATTCTAGGAACCTTTGGGCTAAGGTGTTAGGGCTAGATTAATGTACCCAATCTATGTTAGGGTAGTTGAAGTCTCCCAGTATGATGGTATTTTGTGATACATTCATACCCTCCAATGTCTTCAGGAAGGCTGAGTGGGGTTCCTGAGATTGGGAGAGTGGTCTGTAACATGCTACCAGTGTATAGCAATTTTGCCTATGGTTAGTTGCACCTGTATGGTCTCCGATGCTTCATGTGTTGCTACTAACCTGGAGGTGTGGGTGTCCTTGATGAATATGGACACCCCCCCCTCACTTTGTGGTTCGGCCCGGGTTTTGGGACTGAAAAGCATGATACGAGGTATAGCCTGGTAGCTCTGGGGTGCTCTCAGGAGCCTTGAACCAGGTTTCAGTTACTGCACAGACGTCGATGTTCTCCATACTGAGGAGTGCATCGAGTGCCTGCATCTTGAGATTTAGACTTCTGGCGTTGAGCAGCATTACCCTTAGTTTTTTTCCATTTTTGTTTTCTAAGGAGGTGGGTTTGTCTTTTGAGCCTTGCCTAAGAAAGGCACTATGGGGGTGGCAAGAGCCTTAGCCAATATCCGGAAGCCCAGTGGTGACAGGTGCAAGCCATCCCTTGCGAAGCAGCGTGGCTTGTCCAACATGTCATCCCAGGCAGACAGACATTGGATCCCCTTAGAATGACACCAGTACTTGAGCCAATTATTAAAGCTGATCATCTTGTCTTTGTATTGTGGCATCATTCTTGGTGAGGGCAAGATGCTGCTCAGGGTCAGGGTCATACCAGCCTGGGCTACATAATCAGAGAGCTCCTGTATGTCTTTTTTCATGTAGTCCAGGGAGGTACATCTCAGGTCATTCACGCCAGCATGGACAATGATGGAGTCATATTTGTACTTGCTTTGGAGTGACCTGAGTGCTTGTGTTATGTGGCGGATCCTGGAACCCGACAGGCAGCTTGCAGTGACCTTCTCCTTGTTCAGCCTGGTAAGCGGGACATCAGTGTCTCTGACTATAGAGTCACCTATTACTAGTGTATCAGGCATGGTGTTTGGCCTTAAGTGCTGTGATTGATTGACACACTGATTTATTGAAGTATGTGTTGCATGTGTTTTGTTTTGAGGTGGTGGATTTTTGGATGTCTGCTTTGGGAGCCCATAAACCCAGATACAAGCCTTCAACTTGCCCCTCCCTCTCCTCCTTGTTGACTACATACCACCCTAACAGACCACTAAGATCCAAAAACACAATGATGCTGAAAGTTGAAAAACCTAACCTTGCAGCTGGTCAAATGCTGTACGGTTTTACTGTCTCAAAACTATGGAATGCCCTGCCACCTTCTATCAGAACAATCAGTAATCCTGCTCTGTTTAAAAAGTCTCTAAGATCACACCTCTCTTCTCTCTGGCAATGTACATGTGCCAAAATAATACCTCCTAACACCTGATCCATTACTATATCCCTCTACAATATCACTACTTAGGATCTCTGTCTGAACTGCTTATGCCTGCAAAACTCCAAGTAACAATCAAAACTGCTACCCTACCTGACTAACTCCATCCTCAATGATCAAACTGTATACAATGCTGAAGTGTAATGTTTGTAAATAATTTGTAACATTCTGTTTACTATTTATTTCCATGCATTGAGACTGTATATATACTGTGTATTGTGTTTTTTCTTGTATGGACTATTAATGTTATGAGGAGCTTTTCTCCCCGTGCCTCTACTGAAAAGGGGCTCACCTAGGCCCAGTAGACTTTCCCAGTTAACAAAGGCAATAAACAAACAAACAAACAAACACATACATAAATAAATACATAAATAAACACATAAATAACTGCTGATAAAAGTCTTTAAATAAAAAAGGCAAACAAATAAAACATCCTGGTTATATCAAAATAAAAGTGTTTTTTCATATTAAAATTGCTCTGATTAGTGTCCTATCAGAAATGCAATTTTCTGAGTCATAAAACTATGATAAATTAATCTCAGTCTTTCTCAGGTAACAATGTGTAAAACTCATAGATACATAATATAATTTATCAAAGTGAGAAAAGAAAAACTCTCCTGTACCCCTAATATGGATAGCTGCACTATCCACATCAGTTACTGATATATATATATATATATATATATATATATATATATATATATATATATATATATGGGTCTACTGCTTTTGGTCGAATTACATTTGGTCGAAACTGATTTCAGGCAGTCCACTTCACTGTAAGCTCATTTGATTGAAAGCTCATTTGGTCGAATTCCATTTGGTCGAAAATGGAATATAGCCCTGCTCCACTGCAGTGCGACCCTGGAGTGAGAATATAAAGTTAGGGGGTGTGGGGGGCACAGCCCCCCACATTGGGGGGATGTGGGTTGTAGCCCCCCACATTTTGCAACTAGATTTTACTGACGTTATATGTTTCAGTGTATTTTTAATGGATACACAAGTATATAATAATGAATGCACTGCAATTATGTGTGGGGCTACGCCCCCCACACCCCCCAAACTTTATGTTCTCACACCAGGGTCACACTGCAGTGGGGCAGGAGCTATATACTATTTTCGACCAAATGTAATTCGACCAAAAGCTGTAGACCCATATATATATATATATATATATATATATATATATATATATATATATATATATATTGGTCTAGTATACATGGTCAACATTTCAGAATGTCATTTTTTTTTCTTTACGGTGAATGTATTTGCATTTTAAATATGTACTTCTGCAGATGTGAACTTTATTTGAACTGTTTGGAGCTTATCTCCCCGGGCCCCTACTGAATATGGACATATATCCAGCTAGACTAGCCCAGTCAACAAATGTAAAATAAAATAAAATTAAAAAATAAAATAAATAAAAAAATATGGCCGAGACCATATGATCAACATTCTAAATGTTGACCATGAAATAAACACAACAACAGCTTACCTTCACACTGCACTCCCCGTGGGGGGCTCTGCCCCCCAAATCCCCCGTAACTTAAACATACCAACTTCAAGATTGCAGTACAGTGCAGAAGATGGAAATCTTTCCATTCTGCACTGTACGGAGATGCCGGTTCCACATGGTCGACATTTCGAATGTCAATCATATGGTCTTGGCCATATGGTCTTCAACATTCTGAAATGTCGACCATGTGTAGGGGACCTATATATATAAATATATATATATATATATATATATATATATATATATATATATATATATTTATATTACTTTCAAGATTACTGTACCAAGAAATAATTTTGTGATATAATGATTTTGGACTTAGTATATATTTCAGTCTAATCACCTTTAATTTCTCACTGTTTCTAACTCATATTATCAAGTTTCCTTGGAAACCTGATCAGATATATGCAAGGTTAGACATGATCAAAAATACCCAGTAGCTTGCAATATTATCCATATTATAATGTGATAAGACAAAATTAGTGAACCTTCAGCAAGATGTAAAAGGAATCTGTACCACAGAAATTAAGAAAGTTGTATTTATATGTAAATGGAAGTATTGATTCTGCTTCCTTTATTCTTCAGATTGCTTTTAAAAACCTTTGCAATGAAAGAGTTCTTCCAGGCTTTTTTTTATTTTTATTTTTTCAATACAAGTATTTTTGGCAATATAGTGGTGCCATGGGGAGGAGTGTTTCCAAATTAAAAAATGTCCAATCCTTTTAAGGTTAAACAAGCTACAAGACAGACATGGCATCTACGTTTGCAGAGAGGCTTTACAGGAAGAATGTGATGAAGCAAATGCAAATTAACATTTTGAAAACGTTGCAAAAAAGAAGGGATGTAAAATATTTTTCTGAACTATGAAAAAACGCTATAGCGAAATGTTTTACATATACTGAAAAAGTTTTGAAAATTAATGACTCCATTCTAATATGTGCTGCTGGGGCACACTGCCCATGTTCCAAACACTCACCCAGAAATCCTTCAACTATATAGAAGCTTGGCTCGACAATTAATAAGTCCTCCTGATTCCACTCCCCCCGAAAAAAAAAATTAAACTATTACATTTTACCACCTCTTTCGTCCCCAAAAATATACCTTTATTATACTGTCATCCAATAGGCAAATATGGAACTGTTATCCCACTACAAACTGGTAGGTGAGATTATAGGCAATCACCTGAAATTTGATCTCCATTTTTAGCAAGCAGTAAAGAAGACACATTAAAAGCTAGACTTCCTCTGTAGAGTAAAACAGTACCTTACTGACTCTGCTAGACAAAACATTGCCACTTAATTCATTCTCCCCACCCTATTATATGGTTCTTTTATCCTAACCAATCAGCCAAACTTGGACATTGCTACAATAAAGAAACCAAATGTGCATGCAACCAACAATACAGATCACATTGTTTCTCACAAAAAAGTTCAAACTAAATAGTTCTCTGTTGCACTAACAATTAATTACAACCTTCAGACTACTACATAGCCCTGAAACATTCCTGTCTCTTTACTCCATAATTCAATACTTCTAAAAGACCTTTATTCTCCACTGTCAAATCATTATTCTCCATAGCTAAAAATGTAGGATACTCCCTATATTCATGCTGCATTGTTAAATTCTGGAATACCATCCTACCCCAATTAACAGCAGTTTACAACCTGAAAGACTTTAAATGTCAACCGAAACAACTCCTGACACATAAATGGCTCTCCACCTGAGCCACCCCTGGTTAAACTGATACTAATATAGCTATAGAAATTTGTGCCATAACTCTCTACTTTAACTCTTTATCTTATCTTCCTGGTCTCCTAGATTTTGAAAATGTCTTCCCAGTATCAAATATTCTAACATAAAATGTGACAATATATGCATACTGATGATATTGCACTGCATATACCTCCCTAAAGTTAAAAAAGAATATTTATATACAACCCATGTAGTAGTTATTTTTAATTGAAACTGTTTGTAAATTATGTAACTGATGTCAAGGATGTCTGAATAATGGAACTGTTGCTCATGAATGAAAAAGTGACTGCTAATGATACAACAATGCAAAAGTGTCCATGGTGTCTGTATAATGAAGCTTTCCTCCCCGAACCTCTGCTGAAAAAGGGCACCACTTAGTCAGAATTTCCTGATAAATAAATATAAAAAAATGAATAAACAAATAAATAAATATTGGGAATGGAATTTCTTGGTTTTGGAGGCAGCAACAATATTTCCCATTCACTTAATTGGTGTATGTAAATTTTATACAATGATAGTCACATTTTGCCTTCAAGGAACATTTCTAAATTTGATAATGGTGCAAGATAAACTCAGGAGCCTTGCAATATTATCTACAAAATGAGAGAAACCAAAACATTAACATTTAACATTATTTTAAATAGTTTATAGAACATTGAACTAAAAAGGCTTCCAGATGAGGAAATATGGCTTTGAATTAGTATATTTTTGTACAAAATATAAGCTAATATATATATATATAGCTATTTCTTTGTTTTAAGTTAATTTTGTTTATAAAATAAGACAGGAGACAGGAATATTAAGGATTAGGTCATTAAGTCCATCTGAAATTGTAGAGACAGTGTCCTTCATTTTGCTTACAAAAAAAGAAAAATTACCATTTTAAAAACATTTTGCTAAAGGCACTAAGTAAGACTTCTGGTAAATTCACTGAAGAATTGTTCATTATTTGTATATGCATAAAAAGAAAAGGAAAGAAAAATTAACTTTAGATGGAAATTTTCTTTAAACAACTTATCATAGGTAGGTAGCCTGCTGAGTTAGTGTCAGTGTATTAGCCAGTCTGTATTATCACTGAAAGGGAAACATAGAAATGTACCAAAGCTTATCAAAGGACAGTTGGGATATGATGGATCAAACAACTACAAATCTGAAGTCTTGTGTTGAACATAATACGCTGGAGTTCCTCACACCCTTTTAAAGTGATGACAGCATACACAGAGCATTAGATATAGAAGATCATATGACATCCCAAAGTATTACAGAATGTCTTAGTTATTATGTGTATTATCTACATTTTAATACTATTTATTCCTGTCCAGTTCATAAACCTTACAGTATTTAGCACACTGCAAGCAATTTTTATCTTGCCTTAATTTTTTATCAGCTATCAGATTGTATTTTAAATGCATTTATTTAATTTATATAGTCATAGGTTGCTCCATTGTATAATTTTTTGGTAAGTAACTGGAGCTGGAGCTGAATTTTTTTAATATATTCTAGTATATTCTTGAAATGTGTTGGTTTAATCCAAAATTTGGTTCAGTGAGCTTTGATACCTTAGTTCTGTGTTCATTTCAAATTAAATTGTAGTCGCCTATGGTAGCTTGTTCCAGTCTGTCAGATGCTGTTGGCAGATAAATATTTATTTTCCTTATTTGATGAAGCTGTGAGTATTGATCATTTGTCAAGATAACTTAATTGCTGGAAGTGGTCTTTGGAGAAGAAGTGGATACCCATATTCACTAAAGGTGACACTATATTTTCTTTTACTGGATGTTGACAGAATTATTTAATTTTATTAGAAGATTATCATTAGCCATAATATATGACAAATTACTGCTGACTATATTGCACACCATCCAATGAAAGACATGTCTACCTTACTCTTTATTTTTTTTTTTTCAGCAGATTCATTTTTCCCCCTTTTTTTTCTTCTGTGGTACCTGTCTTACTTAACACTTTACAATGCATGTTTGGATTTGGATATGTGCAGCTAAACCTTTTTCTTAAATCAAATATGGCTTTTTCATGGATGCCTGATAGGTTTTTGCCATTGTTGACAGTATTAGCAAAGAACCTATAGCTATTCTTGAACTTTTATTATCATTATGATCTGATAGGTTTTTGCCATTGTTGACAACAGTATTAGCAAAGAACCTATAGCTATTCTTGAAATTTTATTATTATTATCTCTACCCACTCCATTCGCCCTGTGGGCTCACTCCGCTCCCCTACCCTACCCCCAAATCTCACCCACCCCCAGTCTACCTAAACTTATACACCCATAACCACACCCCCTATAGAATAATCCAATCAAACAATTCATCCCTAGTCACACCCACCTCAATCAATAACCATATACACTTCATATTAACTCCCCTCAGGAATAAACCCCCTCCCACCAATGCTTGACTACACCTTCCTATAATTTCACCTCTGCTCTTAAGTCCTACCCCCTCCAAACACCCACTACACACTCCTTAGCCATGTCTTACCTTTGCCATTTACTACTAGTACTCTTCTTTCTACCCACTACTACCTATCTCTTAACCTCCTTCGAACATCCCATCCTCTCTACTCTTACCATTCCAATCAAACAAACCCTTACAACTATACATGCTTCATCTACATGCTCTTTTAATATCACTTATAAACCCAGTTACTTTCTACCTAAATATCATTGATTAATGCACATCAAATATTCCAGTCCAAACAATAGAAAATCATTTGACTACCATTGGAAACCTCCACAGTTCAAGAACTTTATATCACTACACTCCTTAATAGATGGAGACATTCACCCTAATCCTGGTCCAAACCCTTTCCTACTCACCACAAGTAGCAACCAATACAAGACAACCCCCATTCCTTCAACCAAACCCTCCAAATCTCTTTCAATAGCCCATCTAAACATACGTAGTATTTGCAACAAAATACTTCAAGTTCATGCCCTTCTAGATGTCCATCAGTTTGACATCCTCTGTTTAACAGAAACTTGGCTTAAACCCGCAATAAAAGATAATGAAATTATCCCCCCGGTTATAGTATCTTTCGAAAAGACCGTACAACCAAAAAAGGTGGTGGGGTAGCAATTCTCTACAAATCAGGACTACAAATTGCTATCTTAAATGCCAAACTACCCTCAGATAATAATACAGAAATAATTATTTACAGACTACAGCTTAACTCCAATAAATCATTAAACATCATCTGCTCCTATCTTCCCCCAGGTAAAAATCAAAGTATACTAGAAGACATACTAAACTGGCTTTCTTCATACCTCCCACAGGAAACCATAATCCTAGGTGACTTTAACATAGACTGGAATTTATGTACCCACACTAACCCATCCACCCTTATCAACCTGTATGGTTACTCACAAGCTATAAACTCCCCTACCAGAAGAAATAAACTTAATAATAAAGAAAGCATCCTGGATTGGATACTAACAAATAGCCCACATCAAAAATATACAACAGAAACCCTCCCAGACGACCTCAGCGACCACTCTCTAATATATATTATCAGACATAAAACAAACCTTACTATCCCAATTACCATTAGAACGACCCGATCCAAAAAGCATTTTGACCCCAATCTGTTCCAAACCGAACTTAAGCAGTGTAACTGGTCACCTCTTAAATCTCTCTCTATAAATGAAGCAGTTAATCACTTCAATAACACTTTCCTAGCAATCTTGGACCATCATGCCCCAATTCGCTCTATAAGAATCAAAACCAAACCAGCTCCATGGCTCTCAAATCATACTAGGAAACTAATCCATAACAGAAATAAATCTTGGGCAAAATGGCATTCCACAAAGAATAGTTCCGATCACCAAACCTTTAGACAACTAAGAAACGTAACAAAAAAGCTATCCTACAGGATAAAAAGAACTTTTCTATCCAATTACAACAATCATCCCTTAAACAACCACAAAAATTTTGGACAACTATTAACACACTTCTGTCCCCAGGCAAAACAGCCACATCTAATCCATTAGGCTCCAACCCTGATTGCCCAACACAAACAGCAAATGACTTTAACTCTTTCTTTACTACCTCTATACTAAATCTAGCTAACCATTTAACCCCTGACACCTCTAAACTCCACATTCCTAACTCCACTCCTCCCCCATTTTTCCACCTGGAACCTATACCCACTTCCTATATCTGCTCCCTACTCCAAAAATTAAAACCTACTACCCCCTCAGCTGACAAACTACCAGCAGAATTCCTCCAAATAAGAGCCAAAGGTATTGCCTACCCCATCTCCATATTAATCAATAGAACCATAAAAGAAGGCACTATACCATCAATCTGGAAAATCTCATACATTATTCCTCTTCACAAAGGTGGAAACTCCATTGAGTTCTCCAACTTTCGCCTCATAGCCCTACTCTTCCCTCTTGCTAAAATAATGGAGATGTGTATCCACAAACAATTACTAAACCACCTACTCCTTCATAATCTCCTAGCTAACTGTCGGCATGGTTTCTGACCATTTCATAGTACCACCATAGCCTTGTTATCCTTTACTAACTGTATCAACAAGAATCGCAATAAAAATATCCTTACCTCTGCTTTCTTTGTAGACCTATCAAAAGCCTTTGACATGGTTAATCACCAACTTCTCCTCCACCTATTGAAGTCCCTCTCTCTTGACACTCCTGCTATGAACTGGTTTACATCCTACCTCGAAAATAGACAACAGGCAGTTTTCTGGCAAAACCATCTTTCAGACCTCCTTCCCACCTCCCTAGGTGTCCCCCAGGGCTCCATATTAGGTCCTCTACTGTTTTCCATTTTCATAAATGACCTTCATATTTCTACTCCACTCTCTACTTGCATTCAATATGCAGGTGACTCTACTATCATCTGTTCAGGCTCCTCCCAAACTGAACTTCATTCTCTCACACAAAAAGCTTTTAGCACAATAGAAGAATGGTTCTCTAACCATTGTCTTCTCCTTAACCCAAAAAAAAACTAATCTTCTGCTCTTTACACCCTCCCACTTGTTTACCCCTCTTCATTTCACACTCATATCCAGCAATGGTACCCTCATTTCTCCATACCCCACCACCAAACTCCTAGGAATTATTATTGAAAACTACCCACATTTTGACACACACATAAATACTACAATAAAGTCTATTAACAGAAAACTTGGATCCCTATATAGAATCAAACATTTCCTTACTCTAGAAGCCAGAACCACAATAGCTAGAACCCACTTAATCTCTACCCTATTATATGCGTCCCCCATATATACCAATCTTTCCAAAAACAACCTCAACAAACTTTCTAAATCATATAACAATATAACCAGATTTGCCAAAAACTCTCCATATAGGACTCATCACTGTCAGAACCTAAAACAACTAGGTTGGCTTGAACTCCCCCACCAACTACAATTTAACCAACTTATAATAGCTTACAAAGCCCTACATTAACCCAATAACACCCCAATTCTTTCCACCCTCATAATGCCATATAAGAATCTAAAGAATCTACGCTCCTCTAACAAAATGCTGATTCACACTACCCTATCAAAAAACTCAGCTGGTGACTCTCTGTTCTCTAACTCAGTTGGTAAAATATGGAATCTATTACCACATGACCTAACTACCCAGACCTCTCTACCACTATTTAAAGCTAACCTAAGACTTTTCTTCACTAACCACTGGTTATGTTCTTGTACCAGCCCTGACTAACTGTCTACCCTTAAACTACCTGTTACTCTCAAAACCATAATATATGTATCCATTATTCTGTTTCATACATCTCACTATAGACTAACCTTCTTACATTTTTACTAATCTTGTGAGTCATGACTACTATTTGTCATGTTTGACTTTTTCTACTGTTTTTGAAAATGGTTAACTTTATGATCTAACAATCTGTTAATGTCATTTTTCTAATTTTGAATGTCATATTTTATATGTTTTTTATATATATATTTTTTTCTGGAGCTTTTCTCCCCGGGCCTCTACTGAAAATGGACATGTATCCAGTTAGACTAGCCCGGTTAACAAATATAAAATAAAATAAAAATAAATAAAATAAATACATTTTGATGACAAGATACATTGTTATAATTAGATCTAGCATTGCTACTTTAAAACAACATCACTTTGCAATAATCAGTAAATACTTCCTATTGTGGATTGTTGTAGGTGAGAAGCACTTAGTTCCAGAATAAAATGATATAGAGAGTTTTGCAAGTGATATAATTAATTTATAAAGTAAATACATTAGTCAGAGTGCCAGAAAAGTATTTCAGTCATATAGGTCAAACAGATAAAACAAGGGAATACAAAATTAAGCTATGCATATATCCTAGTACATTTGACAATTAGCTTCATAGAAGGGTCTGTTTAATGGTATGAAAAAAAGCTTAGTAGCTGTCCATTAAGAGGCAACTGATTGCAATGTCCAATACAGTGGTTTAGCAACTAGCTACTTAGTTTATTGTTTCATTATAATGCTATTTTTTGTTTTAAATTAAAACATATGGTATATGCACGTAAAAAAAAGACATAAGTACTGAAAAAGAATTTCATTTTGTGAGTGCTTTATATAGGACTGTACTGCTGAGCTTATGTAAAAGGGTTGAATTTTAGTCCCAGTCCGTTCTGAGCATAACTATTCACTGCCTTTCTAAGATCCATTTTATGCACTACTTCTATGGTTATTCTCACAGTCCTACAGATCTGCTTATCACCATGTTAAACACAGATGTTGTCCATGGTGTTTTGATCTGTCACAGCCAGCTATTTGCTAACTCAAACATGGCCAAACATGGTTGGTATTTTTAAACATCTTCATATTATGCAAGGCCACACATTGCAAAGCAGGTACAATTATTAAAAAAGCCATTGCTAAAAGCATAGAGACCTGCATGTGGAAAAAATATGCTGTTTTCCAAGCTGCAAGAGACTGTGGCAATACAGTGTCATCGCTTATGTAAATTATGTCTCTGCATGACACAGCTATGCTCATTGTTACAGAAGCTGCATACTATAGCTATTCAAAGATGCTTGCACTGTGCAGTGTCAAAAAGATCGGACATAGCTACTAGCCATATTGTACCAGTTCACTTGAATGAATAACACTTGTTCTTTTATTCAGCAGAATCGAGTAACACAACTCAGCACTATGCAGCTGTATTCTACTCAAAAATCTCAAGTACTCACATGGCACAGCTCATATTTCACAGATATTTAAATTTATTGAAATTCAGAGGTATTCTAATTGTGCAAATCTTGGAACTGCATTGTAGTCTATAAGTGCAACTCAGTCAAACTACTCAGAACTCAACACTGTTTATGAGCACCTTTCTACGTTTGTGGCCTAGCTGTTGCATCTCTGCAATACTTCAATAGTATGCACATTGTCTACCTGGTCTTATAAGCTTTGTGGTCAGTACTGTCCAAATGGTTACAGTCCATATATTTTATTGGAATTATCTGTCATCTCTCATTTTCTGTACTAGCATTGTTCTAGTTTCAATTCATGGGTTATTACTAGGCAGGTAATTGGGCATATTATTTGTAGCCTAGCGACTAAACATCCTACTTCTTACTATTCCTTGTGGAACTAATGCCACATAATTTCTGTCTTGCTGTCCTATACATCCTTGCTGCACCATCCCTGACTGATCCCATTATTCTGTCTGCCTAGCCATGTGAAAATGATGCTGTCAGTGGCATTTTATTTCAATACTGATAAATGGTCTTAGCATATGCATTACGTGTACAAAACTAGAAATATTAATCAAAAACATAGAGGAAAAAAGCACTGTGTTTAAATTTTCTCTGAGATAAAAGAAATCTCTCTCCTACCACTTATTCTCTTTTTCAATGCTTATTGACATGCTTGTTTTGAAAGATAATTGCAGACTTTTCATCATTTAACTTTCACTTACTATGCTGTTGTTTATTTATTTTGTAAACTAGTCGGGCACAATGCACATCATTTGAAATTAGAAAGTTAGTAAAATGCATTACTTACAAGAATGTTCTTAGGGAAAAAAATGAATCTATTTCTTTAAATGCGAATTCTTAGAACTTTTTGGAAATTAATATTCACCATTCCTGTTTGAGTATGTTGCAGAATGTAATGGCCATAACCAAATCTCAAAACTCATTAAGCATGTTTACTAGGATGAAAAACGAGTTTTGCACATTTTCAGGCAGGCATATTATAAAGCTGCCCTAATTTTTAGTACATCTTCACAGAACACTATTGAAATTCAAACGACACAGCAACTCAATTTCACAGTTCAGTGCTTCCTCTTTAGTCAATATTTATGAACATTCACCCTGTTTTTGATTGCAGCCACAATTCAATAGACTCCAGTCAATTGATCTGACCATCAGTAGATACAAGTCATAAGGTAGTAGAAATAGTGGCGAATTATTGACCAGTACTTTGCACAACACCTGATTCATATCGATAGCTAAGAATGGAAGTAAAATAAATGGGAGGGAGAGGTACAGATTAAAATATGTAAAACATTGCTTATGCAATCATAATGCAGTCAACATTTTATCCATGGAGTATCAGACTTAAGTAAAACTCTAACAGCAGTAAATAGACTATTACAGTGAAATAAGAGCCACATTTGGTTATAAGCATTACAGAGATAATTTAATACAGATGTGTTGTTCTCTGTAAGAGCATTTTACCAGCTATCTAGTATAACTGTTTTAAATGTCTTCTGAGATCAGTGGAACCATACATGAGAGAATAATAAAAATTACAGTGCCCTGTTCACATATTCCAGCAAATTATATGTAATAACATCATGCATTGTATAGCACAGGGTTATATTTCTGAAAGACTTCTTTACTAATACTGTCGTTTGCAAAATATCATATAACAGTACCAGTCATTGAATATGTAATAAATTGATCATTTAGCATGTTCGTAAGCAACAATACTTACTGAGCATGAGCGAAGTGTTACCTGATATTTCTCACTTATTATTTTCTTGAAAATGTTTTATATGTTGTACTGGAGAAACAAAGGAAGACCAGTCTTGTTTAATCCCAAAGATATACTTTTTTTCAGTTTCAAGTGTCATGAAGATGTTCAATGTTATAAGGCAGTAAGGCTACTGTGATTACTGCTATTTCATGAAAAGATGACAAACATAACATACTTTTCTCTTTGGGGAATTATTACTCTGTCTATTGTTTCCATCAGCCCTGCTCTTCACACAGTCTAACTTCCATCTCTTGTCTTTTGCCAGTAAATGCTAGACCAAATAAGAGATCAGTTTGACCACAATTGCTAGAACTGTCCTGTAATCTCTCAGTAATATCAGACCCTGTTTCTTAATCAGTTACTCAGAGTCAGCATTCAGATGATAGCTGCTATCCTGGAAAACAAGACTTCACTCTCTTCCTAAAGTTCTACATAATATAGATCATGCAGCTTTACCTGAAATGCATAAACAGAATGTTTTAATTTCTGTATGAGTAATGACTAAACAAATGTACTTCCAACTTTAATTGCCTTTTGATATATTTGTATAGCATTCCATAGCATGTTATGTTATGCTATGCTATGTTATGGTACATTATGTTATGTTATCTATTTATTTATTGTTAACTGAGGTAGAATACTGATCCAATTGGGTATTTTTCAGGCTCAGCACAGGAAATGGTTAAAAAATGAAACATAATTTAGTTACAGGGCATAAGCACATTTCTATTGGTATGAATTTCTTAAAGAAAAAATCGGTTTTGTTAAAATGCAAATACAAATAAAGACTATACATGACCATTTTCTTTAACATATACTGAGTTAAATGTAGAGTATAATACAAATGGTTGAACTAATTCATAATATTTATCAGTTTCTTCAAAAGAAGATAAAAGGGAGTAGTGGAACACATAGCTCTTTTTTATTTTATTTTTCCTACACATCTTGAGAACTAAATAGAATTGAGAATGCATAGTGTTAATGAGATAGTGTGGAGAATGTTGTTATTAGGGAGTGTGTGTGATATGTTATTTCAAACTGTTTTAAGACATTATTATAGTGTATGCGGTTCAGACTGATTCTGGAAGTCTGTATGGAAGGAAAAGAGGATAGGAGTGACCTGATGTTGTAAGCTGAAGTCTACACGGTATGAATGCTAGTGAAGAAATAGGAGGATCCCAGGTTTAAATGCCTTACAGAGGAGTGAATTTAGAAATATCTTATTATATACCAGAAGTGTATTGGGATAAAGCACTGACTGTAGCCCATGTTACCCAAATTCAAATAGTGTCTCATCTTCTATATAGCACAGGCAGGGAGGATGAGAGTTCCCATCCTGTGGGAGATGGGTGTGCTTAGATGCACCTTTACAAATGATCCCTTGCAGAGGCTGCCTGGATAATTTTTCCTTGTGGAAACATTCACTGTCAGGCATGTCATCCAGTAACATCAAAGAAATATGTGTGTAAATTGGTGGCATTTCATGCACACAGCTGCCTCACCTTAGCAAAAAGCGTAAATGCCCACTGTTGACAGGAAAACATGAGTGACATGCAGAGAGATGTGCGAGGACTTTCCTTGCATGACAAAATACTGGTAAGATGCTGATCCTGAGTGAAATTCTTTCTTCACTTTGAATGTTGCTAAAATGTAATAAAAAGATAATTCATTTCAATAATTATGTAAATAGCTGGTGTCATTTCAGATGGATCCAGTAAATGTCAGCATGGGATGAGATACTCAAAAGTCCAACTTGCTAAAGATGGACTGCTGCTCTTATCTAAGGTTTTTGGCATACTGGCTAAACTCTTTGCTGGCAAAAATACCTTTGTTATGCAGAGTCCAGTTGATGCATATTCCAATATAACTAACACAGCTAACATACCAGTCCCAAAATGAAAGCATTTCCTGTATGCCTGGCTCTATATCTGAATTTTGTGGTTTTCATTTCTTCATTCTCAGTGTCAACTGTGGCTGAGTTTTCATACGTGCCAAAGGACATATTACCTTCAGACAGATTCCAAAGGAACCACAAACCAAAATCATTGAACCACAAACTGCTATAGATTGGGTTATTTATTAGTTTATAGGTTATTCCAGAACATCATATTTGTTCATGAAAACTAAGCAAGATTCCTCTGTGTTCTAAATCCTCTCTGTTAGTAAAACTACAATATTTTAGATTACTTTAACTACTCTTCAACAAACTGGAGACTTATATCTGCAATCTAGGATACACTCAAAAAGTACAAGACTTTATAAAGTAAAATGTCCTTGAGCAGTTGGAGAACAGAGCATTCTTGAAAACATCCTTACAAATATGGCAACCTCTTGCACTACTCCTCTGGTATCTCCTTCACCAGTGAGGTCTGACCTTGTCCTTTAAACTCCCAAAAGCTCCTGCAACAAAACCAACTGAATTTAAGGAATACAAACATGCATTTTCAACTTACTATATAAAGTAATATCAGCATTCTCCTATGAAAAGACCACTCTTGACCTTGATACAACAGCAAGTTTCACTAAAGAATTCTTCATCTATTTAGAAAAATGCATAGAGCAAGTAGTCCCTATTAGAATCAAGTATCATGGGAGATTCAAAAATAAACCACTCTGGTGGTCCCCCACCATAACTAAATTCTTCAACGATGAAAGGTAACTTTTTAAATTACATAGTAGATCCAAATCCTTCTTTTTAAGGAAAATACTAAAATCATTACAAAAAACTGCAAAAATCACTAACAGGTTGGAGACCAAGGCAGGACTCCAAAGTAAAGAATAATTTTATGCCTTCTCTTTGCTCTGAAGTTATTCATAATGATGCCTCCTATTATGACCAAATAGCAATTACCAATATCCTTGCAAACAAATTTTGGACAAACTTCACCCCTCACACACACAAACTTCTCCCCAAAGCCCTAAAATACATGAATATGTTACTCCTCCAAATATTTCTAAAATCATTTACTGAAAGTGCTAATTATAAACAAAAATTCTTCTTCAATGGGTCCTGATAATATACACAGTCACTTAATTAATAGTGTTAAATATGCCCTTGCAAACATGATTCGTAAATGTTTAATCTCAGTGAGAGCTTCTTAAAATAACAGCAAAGAACATTCAGAGCATTTTTGTATGGTGCTTGCCCTCGCATTCCTCGATATTGATGGATATACCACAAACACACAAACATAAATCCATTGTTTGTATGTACCGTGAAGAAGAAGGAATTATCTGAGACAGGCAGCTCTGGGATTCCCTTTTTGTTCTTAAATTCTCAATATTTCAAGGAATGAGCTTATAATTCCTGAGAACAGGAACCCTAGCAAAAGTGATTCTTTCTGACTCAAAATTGTACAGAATCATTAAGATGGTTGATAAATCTCAGCTTATTCCAACTTTCCAAATTAAAAACAGAATTCATATAAGAAAAAGATATATAAAAGTTGTGGCCAAAACTTTAATGCCCTTTTGTGAAATCTTATCGGAGCCACATTAAAGAAAATAATCAAGTAAAAATTGAATAAATTGAAAACAAGGAGCAGTGTTAATACAAAATTTGTGTATCAGTATAATTGCCACATAGTTCTCCTTACATCACAAACACACACACCCATACACACACTATGCCTTACAGTATGTATCATGCTCTGAAAACTGATGACAGTGAAGTCTGGTCAATAATGACCAAAATGTCAGCTTCCACTGCATTTTAAGTAATATTATTCAGCATGAGCCTTTCACAGAAGGGTAAAAATGATTTAGGGGTATAAGGAAACCATCACTAAAATACAATGACATTTCTTAGCTGCAGATCTCTCACAAAACGTGTCACTAGTTTGTTGAAGTTGTACACATATAAAATTGCGCATATGTTTATTATGAGTGACAACTGGAAAGTAAAACATTGGGGGGAAACATATGGGTACAGATGTGCCATTGTACTGGCGTCAATATCTCTCCCAAAATTAACTGAGATACAGTGTTAATACCAAGCAAAACCAGTGTAAACACAGCCTTGCTTACATCTGGGTAGGGTGATTTGACAGGGTACATAAAAACATTAATGGAATCTGTAAAACTATACAGGGCAGTACTTCATTTAAATGCATGCAGTTCATCTGTTTAATGTGAGAAGAATGAAGTCAGCCAAGCAGTATTCATACAACAAAACACACTCCACAGGCAACTGTATCACACAGATGGGCAATCAGTCATCATCACCATAACCCCTTTTTTTCCAATTCTACATTAAGTTGGGGTGTCACATCAGTAGTTGCCCCTCTCTCAGTTCATTGCCACTCTCCTACTTTTTTTTGAGTCATACCTAAATCACATGTCTTCTCTCATGCAGCCTAATTTCTTAGCAGGATGCCCTTATCTTCTTTTGCCTTCTTCCTGATTCTCCCATTTCTTCCTTTCCAAATTATCTTCTGCTTTTCTGCACATATGAAGAAACTACTGTAACATATTATCCTAAATATTATCTGAAATAGGGTATACTTTGACTTCTTCACTTATGCCTTTATTTCTTTATCTTTATCATAAAGTGCACCTTACTAACTGTCTCAATCATTTCATTTCTAGCACCTCAAGCTTTGTCAGCTGCTCTCTTCTCACTGCCCAGGTTTGACTGCCATGCAAAACTACTGGTCTTAAAAGTGTTTTGCACACCTTACTCTGCAGCTTCTTTTGCAGCCATCTGTTACATATCACTCCTGATACATTGTACTAGTTGGCTGCAGCCCCTATGATTCTAGCTTTGGCCTCCTGTCTCAGAATTCCCTTCTCTTCACCCCTCCCAATACTTCAAGCTGTTAACCTATTCCAGTGTTTTCATAGTTGGAAAATAAGCTTAATATTATCACAGGGTATGTACTAAAACACTTGTGTAGTGCTGCACATTATGTTGTTCTCTACCTTATATGATGTATACCTCCCCCTGTCCTGGATAAATATCACGCAATGTCACAAAGGTCATTGGTAGTAGTACACGCTGCTTGTCTACATGGAGGACATTAATGATGTTTTGTTGTGTATGATGAAAGTAGACCATTCTACCTGGCTTCATGTGTGTCCACTACCAAACCATTGTGTTGTGCATGAATCAAAGTCAAGTTGCAGCATGAAAAGCTTGAAGGGTATGCAGGCCTAAATAGTTACCTAAACTTATTTCTCATAAATATTCCCTGTTATTGTCCAAAAAATAAATAAATGCATTGATGTGTATCATCCCACAGCAAGCAAGCAGACTTAAGGATGTACATACTAATCCAGTCATGGTCAACATACCTTAACTTTTGATTGGTATACAAGGCTGAATACTTTTTGAGGACATTACACACAGACATAAAAGCCATGAAGGTAAGATTAGCGGGTTTTTGGTATACAGTACCTTAATTATTTACCTTTATGCAGATGGTATGTACTCCAAATGAATATCTCTATCATTCTATAACTATTGGTTTAGTATCACAAGCAAGAATGTAGGTTCATCGAACACAGGTATGTCGAATGGCAGTTGGCTGATTCCCATGTTGCCAAACATTAACTGAGGGAGAGTCCTTATCAGAGAATGCCACTGTGCATTCGTTGATAAGAGCTCGATGTTATGAGTAGAGATCACTGTACAGTGTGGATTGGGAAATTTTTTCCTTACCTTTCCTCACTGTAGTGTGATCTCAGAGTTGGAATATATAGTTAACAGGCGGTGCAGGGGGACTTGCCTCCTTGCAAAAAAAGTGAATTCCAGGGTAGAGCCTAGATATACCTTAGCACCTATATGGATATCCCATTCGATATTTGGCAAAAATGTCGAATCTGTTGAATTCATTCAGCAGATTCGACACTGTTGCCTACCTAACATGCAGAAAGTCAAAGTTAACTTTTGATTTTAAATACCTTTTTTTTTTTCCAATGTCAAGATTTTGATAGTAAACCATAACTATTTTATATATGATCTAAATATAGATACCTCAATTCCAAAAAATTATCACCTTATCAAACTGAGTAATTCAAGCTTGAATGTTTTTGCTTAATTTTAGCAAATAGCTCACAACAAGTTTTACTGTAGGCTGGATTCTATAAAATTTGCATAATCTAGTGCATTACACTTATATCAGCTCTAAAGTTGCGGGTAACAATGTAATATATAAATGTATCACAGTGAACTCCAAATACCTCAGTGTACAAAGGACTATCTCAGTAGTAACAGTGCACTAAACATTACCTGAAATAATCACTAAGTAATGAAAAATCACTGTGAAAGTGTGATGTATATTAACAAAGTTACAGAAAGAGTCTCACAATTCAATCGTTGTGACAGTCTTACATACATATCTATAACAGAATCTCTCCAGCAATTTTAAGGACAACTATGGAATATAACTAACTCTGTTAGTATAAAAATGCTAACTATCCCAATGTAAACTGCATGGTAATACATATCTTCAGCAATATATCCAGTAACATTAGAGATAACTGCGGATATCCCATTAAGTCATCTACTAATAAAATACATTTGCTTGCAGTTACGGATTCTGATGGAATCTGTAAATTTTCTAATAAAAAATTAGTAAAGGTGAAGGGCAATCACATCCACATCACCACAGCTAACATTAGCTAACAAGAGGTGTGGGACTTATGTGAGGAACAGGTAATACACACAACCAAGGAAAGTGGGAGAGAGAACAGAAGATGTGAGGTATGGGTTAAGAGGAGGGACAGATAAGAGGAATGTCTGAATAGGAAAATCTGAGGGAAAGTTAGAGGGGCATGGGCATTTTTTTGTAAAGAATAGAAGGAAAGGAAAAGGTAGGGAAATAGGAGGAGAAGGCCATGACACCAAGTATACTCATAGGACAAATATCACAACATATGACAGACAAAGGTTGAAAAAAACCCAGTAAGAACAGCTAAGTTGCACAAGTGGCACACTGCACAAGATAAGCAATGGAAAAGGTTCTGAAATAGGGTGAGGATGCATACCCACCATGGCGAAATGCATAAAAGCACATCTAGCTATACACTATCACATTATGGTGTGTTGAAAGCTGTGTGTCAGTCATACCTGGATGTGCATGGCTAATGGTAAACGTCTGTTGTAGGGTAATAAATAAGGATCACAGTACACATTGCATAAGCAAACACATATCCAAGTAGTCTATCAGCAGTACAAGTGTAAGCCAAGCAACAACAGTGATGTGCAGATCTAAGACTGCTAGATAACTCCAGCAGAGGACAGACCCAAACCTCCAACCATGCTTGTGAAAGGCAAACACTCAAATAGCAGCACTGTATCAAAGCAGTAAAATGACTGCTAAATACACAAGTAGGTGTACATAATCCAAACAAATGTGTAATGGAATGCATATATGTGATACACATATGTCATGTCAAAGGCAACACACAGATATAGGTGTATATGTATGACTGTCAGTGTCATAAATGAAACATGCATAAAAAGGGTCTATATCACCACATTGACACTTCAGTTCTCTGAATACCAAAATATCGACATGTAAAGCATGAAATACAAAACTACGAAAGGCCACTGCCGCAAATTTTTTCACAGGGAAAAAATTCACCCAGCCGACCAACAGCAAAACAAACTTTCAAACCCTAATCAAGTGGGGAGCTTTGCCCCCCACACCCTCCCAGCTAAATATACCAACTCCGAGATTGCTACAGTGGAGAAAAGGCAAATTCCCAATAATGACCATGCAATTTTTTCCCAGGGAAAAAATTCACGTAAGTGGCCGTTCATAGTTTTCGTATTTTGCTCTTTAAGTGTCAATGCTTTGGTATTCGGAGAACTGAAGTGTCAATGTGGTGATATAGACCCAGAGAAAAGGAAGGCCAAATACACATACACATGCCAATAGCATATAAGAATACTTGCAAAAATGTAACACTACAGCTTGAAAAATATACCAAGTTGTGCACATGAATTTCAAAAATGTACACTGTTTAACACACAACTATAATAAGAACAAGGATTATTGCAAGCAGTAGCCAGTGACTTGTGTGCAGATGTCCTGCATCCAAAAAAGGCTCAGATGGTCTGACATTTACTACGTTTACCATGTCAGCAATGCAATACATGACAATGGCCAATAACTGCAACAAAGGCAAACATTATCTGCAAAATATAATATGAAAATATGTAGGTGGAAGTGAGGTGGACAGCCTGGACCCATGTCAGGGAAAAGCAGAACAAGGTACGTTGACACATTACAGATGCAAGTGTACAGCACGCTGGGTGCTATGGAAGCCAACCCAAAATACTAGAAGCCAACCCAATGGCAAATGTATGTCACGTGGGCAGACTGATTGCTGATATCCACAGAAATGGGCATGCATAAGTCACACATACACAATAATGTGCAATCATGTAACATCAACAGACATCGGTAAGCAAATTAAGAATTTCAGACACATACACATATCCTGTCATGCAAATGATGAATATACAACTGCAGGTGTATATCACACATCCTACTTATTACTGAGCAGAGGACACTCCTGTGAACAGCATTACAGTACATCAGTTGTAAGTCAGTGAATGCTCACATGTCAAAGATATAATTGTGTGTCAGCATGGATCTGATTATGTGCAGGGCTATGTGCAATCAGTTAATGTGTGCAACTATTGATGGAAGATGTGAGGGTAGGTAAATCAGGAATGGACATGGAAATGTAACATACAGCAAACATGGCAAAATGTACTGTTAAAGAATAAATTATCTGTACTACTGCGTATACATTAATGCTACATTGGTGTTCAATGCAGTCAGAAAAGGAGGACTGCCCATAGCTATGATATACCTGTATATGACACCACATGTCACTGACATTGCCAGTATATGGCCCACATCACATCATGTCAGTTGGACAGACAACTCTCATCCAAAACACATGGGAAATGGCATGCACTTATGTTGCACATACATGATTTGGCAACAGACAAATTCAAACCATACCACAGTGGTAGTGTGGGACTATGGGCAACATCTTTTGTCTGTCAGTTGCCCTTAGTAACACACATGTTTAGAGACTACTTGTTAACTGCCACAATGCATGGATGGCTGAATGTGGGAGGGAAGTGTACTGTGTTAATGTGTGTCATGCACACATTGAAAAGTAATTGAAACATAATTAAATGTCACACAACAATAATGCATAAGCATGGCAGCTGCATGGTATGCATGCACAACAGTTCAAATACAGTCCAATTAATTATATGGCAATAAGCATGTTGGCAGTATAACATAATTGGAATACACAGACAATACTTATGGACCTGAGGGAGCCGGCTGATGGGGATGATCCTCATGAATGATCTCCCAAGCTATCTCCTGAAGAATTTGCTCATAGCCCATGCCATACCATGGAAGAAGTTCCCCATCATGTCTCTCATCTGTGTTTCAAACAGATCAGTCACATCCTCCTGGATCTCCTACTGATAATCATCTCTGTTCTAGTCCTGGTATGATCTCTTCCAGGGTGCAGCAGGCATGATGGTTCTGACAGGTTTGGGTCCAGCTTCCTTGTCATCGTCGTTGTCATTTCCATCATCTGTGGTCTCCGGCAGTAGCCTGGCATGTGCTCATCATCTGTGTCTGATCAGCAACTGTCCATGAGTCCCATGCTCTGTCAAGATGAATGGCAGAACACAGCAGAAATGAAAATCAAATGTCTATCACTGATCACATTTTCATGAAGATCATAGCTGACCATAATATGAGACTGATGTATGCATCTGCAATCTAGCATACTTAATTAAGATGCCTTCCACTTGTGAGTTCTGTAAATATAAATAAGACACTGAAGGAGTAGTAGCATACATCAAACTTTATTTTTTAAACATAGTTCAGTTTTAAGTGGTCGAAACATTAGCAAGTAGCAAACTTATAATCAACACAATTGCTGCTTGTGGATGACTCCTAATGCACACAACACTGACCGTATGACACTTTATCTATAGTTATGTCCATGTCCAATAACAGAAAATGTCAAGGAGAATGTACCCATCATCATTGTGAACAGTTCAATCAAGGCTGTGCAATGGCATGCATAACACAGCTTACCAGTAGGAATTATGACATCACTTGAACATCTGAATATTGGCCAGCATGAAGCATGACAATCATGCAAAGCTAGTACATGTAACATACCTCGACATTTGAATGGAATTATGTCCAACACTGCTTCATGCCACATTAGCATAAATGAAATTTGACAAAATAAAAGTTTGCAAACATCAACATCTCATTATTATTGGGTTGTGCACTGTTGTATAATGGTGTCTGGCTCAGTAAACTGCTTATCTGACTATATGGCAGTATGTCATTATTCCCTTTCTATTTCCCTTGCATGTGTTCCCTGAGCAGTTATGTCTGTGTATGAATGTAAATGTGAAGTTCTGCTGAAATTTCCCTCCTCACTCCCCACCTGATCGTGCAAAGGAAATGCAGTATACCACAATCCCCACAACCATTACTAGGAAACACATCTCCAATGCACTTTCCAAGGCCAAAAACACTACATCAGTGGGTCCCAATAACATCCTGGGATGTTCACTAAATAGCATGGACCACTCTTCACCTGGAGCCTACAGTCAGGTTTTGTGTCCTAAGAAAGGAAGATGGCTACATTCATTGCCCTGCACAAAGGAGGTCCAACTACTGATCAGGATAGATACAGGCCCATTATTCTGACCAACCTCATATGTAAGGCTATGGAAAGAATCATCATAGACATGACAAATAAGGACACAGGTAACCTGCAAATGCTGGACCCATCAAAGTTTGGCTTTGATACATAAAGGTTATCCTATTAAATCTGGTAGACTGAGAGGGTCGCCAAAGTAATAGATGAGGGCAATACTGTGCACACAGCTTTCCTCCACCTAGCCAAGGCTTTTGATATAATACCCACTCAGGTATTATAGACAAGCTCACTAAATTTAGTATAAAAACTTCTATCACCTGCTGAATAGTTAACTATCTCACTGATAGGATCCAGGAGGTAAATGTAGGCGAGGCCATCTCCAAAGGGCTAGTCAGTAGTGTAGTACCCTAGGACTTGTAAATGGGCTAACTCTTTTTTGACATTTGTTTCTCTGAAATGAAAGCAAATGCCTAATGTTTATGGCTGACTAAGACTGAAGATGATTGCAAGCTGGTGGTTATCATTGACTCCCATGCAGACACAAGCATTCTTCAAGAAGACCTATCCCTGACTAACAAATTGTGCCAAAGCTATGGTCTTAAAGCAATGCATAAGTGTACTGTTTGGGAAGTCAACTATACCAGCTAATTAATAAGTTGATAATATGCTCTTAAGAGTCAACCCAGTGGTCAGGATTCTGGATATGCACATAGACAGTAGCCTTACCTTCAACCACCATGTGGCCACAGTGATGAGGAAATCCCTTTATGTTATGCAACTTATAAGTAAGGGCATGGCATCTAGGTCCAGAGAGGTCATTATTCCATTGTACTCTGCCCTTAGTCCAATCATAGAGTACAATACCTCCTTCATTATGCATCTGACCAGGCATATGCAGCAACTACAACCTCAGAGGTTTATTACAAAAAGAATACAAGGTGTAAAAAATCTACCCCACAGATAACCTTAAAACCCTTTCCTTCTACTCAGTCTCACAAAGATTGCTGTGGGGTGATCTATGCTTGGCTTACAAGACATCTGCAAACCCCAGACTTATGAATCTTCTACATATTCATAAGCAAAACAGCACCAGTAATACAAGGTCTAAAGACCAGAAATGTGTATGTGATTTAAAGAGAAGTATCTACAGATATAGGATACAAGTATGTTGTAACAAAATCACTCAAGCTGTTACAGGCAGATGCAATATCAATGTTGAACTGAAGAGCTTGCCACACAGTCTGCAAACTATACTGTGAATACTGACACAGCAAACACACATTCAGTCTGTGAATAGGCATGCTATGCACCACAGATCAGTCACTGGAAAACACAGCCACACATTCAAGTGTGCCAACGCATGCATTATAAACAGCAAACAAAGTATTAAGATTTGTATGCAAAACAGCTACTTCACAATATGTTTGACAGATACACAAATCTGACTGTCATTTAGGTTGTGGGCTACATTTCAAAAACTTTCTGCAGAAACATGGCTTGATGTTAAATGCTATTTCAAAATTTTTTGGTTTTAAGTCAGACTATTAAGCACAGCTATAGTTAGATTATTGCACATACCTTGCTGATGCACACTAGGTATTCAGGCATTCTAAGTAATATACATGGCAATGTAAAAAATACAGGCCTGTAACAAGGATCTGTTGCATTTCATTTAACCGGGCACAATTCTGGTCTGGTCTTCATTGTCTGAAAAAAGAAAAGGGCAACCATGAATGGTATATTCCTCAAATAACGGATATACATTGTTCAGCTCAGGTTCTAGAAAATTTATTTCTGAAGAGCATCAGATAACCATCTTACATGTTGTGCAATGTTATACATGGGCTTTATATCTTTGAATACATATTGGAGAACATGAGATTAAAACCTGCAACTGTAAAGTACATCCAAACTCTTAGCATGACACCTACCTGCCTAGCTAATCCATCTTGCTGCAAAGAAGTTGCTGTGAAATCAGTAAAACAACTTGGTGTAATGGCATCACCTGGATGGATGATGGTCTACTAATATGGATCATGGCTTAGGATTTAAAAAATCCAACACGCTCTGGTCATGTAGATAAACACAAGAATGAATTCATGTCAACACTGTGGTCACAAACATTAGCAGCAATGGAAAACATGCATTCCTCAGAATGTGGGAAAGTGCAACAGAAACATAAAAGGTGCTGTACATCAGGGACACAAATTAAGGTATGTGCTAGGACTGCATCTAAAGATATTCCTTGGCAAATTGCACATCACAAACCAAATGCATACATCACTGTATCTCCCTGTACTGCATTTCATCTGTAACTCTGCCCATCACACTCCCTCAAAAGATAAGGATGACATGATTGTTGAGGTGAATTTAATAATTAATGATAAACCAACACTTGCTAGCACTTTTGAAAATAATACTATATTGCACAAAACTTTGTCAGACATCTATCAGTCTGTAGCAAGCTTCACTAACCCTGCAGTTAAAGAGCTGCTTTTAACAGACTATTATGGATTATGAACATGTTCATAGAAATTTGATGAATAACCAAGTTATTCATAACCATGCAGAAAATCAATGTTATTATCAATAAGCAGTTATGTAGAGAAGAGTATTTGACTATATGTGAAATAAACCAAGATAAGAATTTAATGATATGTTTCCCGCATGTTAATTTGAACCCATAACATGCCAAAATATAGACATGCTTAACATATTCTTTAAAGACCAAGCTAACAGGCAGCACATTCATTTGTTGTAGCAAACAGGTCCTGCTTCTATTTATCCATATTCCTGCAGATAACAGATGAATACGGTAACTTCCACCACTTATTTCCATTATATTCTAAAGAAATAACCGCTATCAATACATAACTTAAAACATATGTGCAATCAGTTGTACAGGCATTCTTCTTGGTTAAACAAATGGGACTGTAGCAAGAATCCACATTTTATTATGAGGAATTAAATAATGAAGTTATTTATGAGTTACTATTTAGACATATACTGCTATAGTAGGTGATACTGTCATACAATAATGGATAACTACAGAATGTGCAGTCATCAATGGCCTGGGCACTATAGGCATCAATGATACATGATTGTAGTCAGTGTGTAAAATAATCTTATTATATGTTTGAAAACAGATGTGCATATGCAAAGTTCAGAATTATGTACATTATAAATATTAGTAAATAAATTAACAGCATAGGAATTGAACCTATACTTATACCATGTCTTCTTAATTATCCAGATAATCTAATTGTCAGAGCGATTACTTAAAGGTTATAAAAGCCATTACCTGATATGTTTAGGACACAGCTATATCTTTAAATTCCATAGGAATGATCAGCTATATGTAGGATTGGGGCACTTACTGTAGGGATCCACTGTCTGTCTCTACACCTCAGCGACCCCCCCCCCCCAACAAAGTTCCTCATGCCACTCCTATGCAGGTTATAATAGCAGTGGTGAACCTGCACTCCACTCCAGTAGATCTCAATACTTCATCTGTGCGTCTTGTCAATCCATTTCTAAATGTCTATGAATCTAAAGTTCCTTGGCTTGGCGCTCATTCATTGCTCCGCTCCAGCATGGACAGTCAGCATCTGGTGGTCTCCTCCTCAGTTCATTTGGGTGCCTGGACACATCACAGCCTCCAGGAAGTAGCCATCTTGATACTCCAATGGCAAATGTAATAGATATGGAAAAATGGTAAAATGTTCACTGAGGTCCCACTCATTTCAAAGGTAGTAATGGTCTGATCTGTACATGTATCAAAATAAATATTTAAAAGAGGTACTTATGTTTTGTTATCAGATCATTGAAAGATAACAGCAAGTGCCATACATGGTTCTGTTTATCGATATCTTTTGGATACTTATGCTGAGTACCTGGGCGTTACACTGAATTTAGCTGCAGCTCCTCTGATTCCAGCTTTGACCTCCTCATACAAACTTCCCTTCTCCTTAACCACCCTTCCTAGGTACTTGAAACTGTTTACTTGTATCACTATTTTCCCATCTATCTCAATTCTCAGCTAGTTTTGATTTCCACCAACTGCTGTCATTGCAGCTGTGGGCGGCCATGGTGGTGCAGTGGTTAGCATTGCCGCCTCACAGCAAGAGGTTCTCCAGTTCAATTCTCAGCTGGGGTGCCTTCTGTGTGGAGTCTGCATGTCCTCCCTGTGGTTGTGTGGGTTTCCTCTGGGTGCTTCGGTTTCCTCCCACATCCCAAAGACATGCTCTAGGTGGATTGTGCACTCTAAATTAGCCCTAAGCATGAGTGCGTGTGTGTGTGTGCCTTCTGTGGAAGGTTGGGAGCCGGGCTGGCAACTTGACACCGTAAAACTCCACTGCCAGTCATGAGTGGCCAGGTGATCCACTGTGGCGACCCCTAACTTGGAAAAAGCCAAAAGAAGAAGAAGCTGTCATTACAACTGTCTTATTCGTATTCATTTTCATCCCATGTGCCCTCACTTTTGTATTCCATTCCATTCTCCTGTCCTTTGTTCAAGTTCTTGTTCAGAGTCTGTCTGTAATGTCACAATGTCTGCATATAGCAGATTTGTTTATCACTCCCCCCTGCTTGTTTAATAATGTAGTTTATCACTAGTATGAATGTCAGCAGGCTCAGAAGTGAATCTTGATGCACACCCTCTCCCCCTGGGAGCCCTCTGTGATCCCAAACACCATCGATATTTACCTGTGTCATTGAGTCCTTGTACATCAATCCATCCACACCCCTTTTTGCACTAGGAGTCAGAGTGTCATAGAAAACTGACAATCATTTAAAGGCAATGCTCATACCACTTGGTGGCTAGCCTTACCGTGGTTGTTATTCCATACTGCACACACACACACACACACACACACACACACACACACACACACACACACACACACACACACACACACACACACACACACACACACACACATATCTATGCCTAATCTGAATATACAATCCAGCTACTGCATGTCTTTGTGATCTGTGTATGAGGAAACAAGAGTACCCAGAGAATACCCATGTAAACATAGGGAGGAATTCAGAGTCATAGCAAGCAATTGCCCTGGTACAAACTGTTAGGGAGTGTGGATATTGTGCAATATGTGTGATCAATGTCTTTAAAGAGTAGCTGCATTCTTTGAGCTGCTTATATAAATGGCATACAGTGTTTCTGTCAATACTCAGGAGCTGTTTGCAAAATGTTAGCAACATTGTTTGCTACAGTTTAGCAAGGAGTTTTCATGTAGTTTATGCATGTGATGAAGTGCATTTTCTATTATTAAAGCTTGTGCGTTTTACCATTTTTTGTAATTTTTTTTAAATATTTCTTGGTGCTTTCTAAAACAGATGGTGCTCTTTCCGCTGAAGCCTTTTCCAATGCTATCTCCCTAATGATTTGAAAAAAAATGTCAAAACAATCCCCTAAACCCTCTGCATGTAGTTTATCAGTGGCAGCTTTATCTACTTGATCTATTGTTTAATGACCATCCAGATAATCAATAGCTGTGCAGTCCATGCAATCAGTCCATTCTTATGCTTTCTTCTTCTTAGCAACTGACTGCATCCTTCATTGAATCATTTGCTTCCTTTTCCACTTTTCGCATCTAGAGTCCACTATCTCCATAGTCAAAAACTGCTGTAGCTTTTCCATAAATCATGAACATACTTCAGAAACAATTTTAGTGTTGTGATACCTGCTTTTTCTTCTATTCAACTATAAAACACCCATTGACTAGCAAGTGTTAATTATAATAACCCCGCTGGTCCCCACGTAACCTACCCTATTATCTTCACTATCACTTTCAGCTTAATCAACCTAAATGGTTCCATTCTACTCTCTTGTTTCATTGAGAGAAGAGTGAGGGGAGAGCGGCCCCACAATGGGGAAGACAGCTTGCCCACAATCCACACTTTACTACCATTCCCTTGTCTCTTTCTCTTTGAAATGTGTTAAAAGAAAAGATAACACAGCTATCCATCTCCCACAAAAATATTGGCTTTGGAATTGTGCAGATGGATTGTAAGATCTCAACAGCCCATGAGCATTCCTATCAGCAACTCAGGGTATATGGGTGGCATTTTTGCATTGTTCTCTTTCTGTTATGCAGCCCTTGTAATAGGTTGCAAACATTAGTAATGTTAGCGAACAGAAGATCTACTTCATAATCAAACTTTCTCAAATGATGTCTAAGTATTTCTTTTTCAGCATTGCTTGACTTTTGAGTAAACACATCACATCATTCTTTATCTTGAATATATTTGGATCATGCAGCTCCCAAATTGGCTTCTCATTGTTCTGGGTGTTTCTTAAGAGTAAAGAGTTACTAGCACTGGTTCACAACATGAAGTGTTCTATCTGCTTGAAAAAACAAACAAAAAAACCACTTCACATTGTTAAAAACATTTTCTTCTTTGACAGACAAAGCATTTTCTTCTGTAACAGATGTCAAAGAACTGGCAAAAGTTGCAATATTAGGTACACACTTTCTTTTATACCAAGCTTATCCAGGAAAAATAACTTCACCTACCTTTTATTGAAGGGCATTAGCCACTTTCCTATTGATTACAATGTATCCAAAAACACTTGTTTTCACTGTGACCAATTTACATTTTTGAGAATTCACAGCAAAGCCTTCTTGTCTTACTGACTCTAACACAGCTCATCTATTTGATAAGTGAGACAACCATATACAACTATATGTTGCAGGAACATATTGTGAGATAGGCTTCAAAATGTTATCCATTAGTGTGAGAAAGGCTGCTGGACCTACATGCATAGCAAAGAGTGGCACCTTTGAATAAAATAAACCTTTGAGGGTTAAAAAAAATATTTCTTCTATTTATCAGAAGGGGAAAGCAGTACCTAAAAGTACCCTCGAGTCAAAGCTAGTGTTAATTTTCCTTCTTCTTTTGTTTTATCTATGAGCTCATCAGTTAGGTGAATGAGAAAGCTATAAAACATTTAATGCCATTCAATTTCTGACGATCATTACATATGATGATACGTCTTTCAGGTTTAGGAAGCTTTGCCTTTGTGATTATTTTATTACTCTTAATTTGAGCATCTTTTGAACTTGTTCTTTTATTAATTGCTTCTGTGGCTCTGGTATTCTTTAAAGTTTCAGATTACCCTTTACACATGGTGTTGTTTTTTTGTTACTTTCTATTGGGTTGTTTGTCCCATGCATTTCTGAGGACACTCTTTTATCTCTTTAACAGAAATTCTGTTTTTCCAGCTGTTTAACTTTAACTAAATATTCTTCTTGCTTTACTTCAGTCTTAGATTCCTTGGTGTCTCCTGTATGATTTCCAGTTTGCAAGGTAATCACAGAACAATTGTACATGTTTTGATAGCTGTAATACACTAATGGGGTACATTTGCTGTTTGTTTCTCATTTCATGTTATCTAATTCTGTATTTCATTGAATTTAAATGGGCCCTTGACAGAACCAGAAATTTGTTTTATGTAGAGGATAGTAACACTAATTCCTGATCCACTGGGTTAAATTCTGTACGTTAAGCATTCTTACTATATATTAATTGCTGCTTCATTTAAGATTTTTATGTATGCTCCTTTACTATGGGCATAATTAAATTAAGTCCTTTCTGTAATGTGATATAATAAAATATCACAACTTTAAATGGTGTCTTATTTGCAGGTCTCTTTATTAATTTCAAGTAGACTGCTGTGATGTGTGTCACGCATGAGATCAATATTGTGGCACCTGTTTTGTCACAAACAGTAAGTAGGGCAGTAATTTATCCCAATTATAATTATATGTATCTTTGATTTTACATGAACTTTAATGCTTTATTGAAACTCTTCATGAAACCAGAATACCTATGCCATAAGGAGGTGTGGTGTGGTTTGTAAGTATCTCTTCAGAACAAAACAGTGTAAGAAACTACTCTTAGAAGATTTTCAGTCCATATATATCTAGTTAATCACTGTATATTAATCAGATCAGATAATGGTGGTAGAAGTAGCAAACATAAACTCATCCTAGAAAAATTGATAAAAGCATTGCCACAAAGAACTGGCTCACACACTGTGTCTGAAGTACAAAATCCAATGAACAATGAGTAGAGAAAAACACAGAAATGGCTGCTATATCCAGTTTAAAAACTTTTACTTCAGTGCACAAACAGTAACACAAACACTTTCATCAAATAGGCATCATCAGGTGTATCAAAAAGCATTAACAAGTACACACCATTTATACAAACTGAAAATCAAATGACGTATTTAAACTAAAAGAGATATAGTACATTTAAAAGTACATAATGAACATTTTAAAACATATATATATATATATATATATATATATATATATATATATATATATAAAAACAACGAAACAAGCTGTATATCTTACTTATAATATTATATTGTTAAAAACTATCTCTTTATGGGTCTCAGCTTTAATTTAGGTTTTAAAGGAACAGACTCATTTAGTCCATGCCCTGCATACCTCCTCAACCTTACAATCCAAGTGGATTCCAGATCTTCAGTTCTATTACGTATATCCCCTTGTCTCACATTCTCATATACTCTAGCAACTACTAAAAACTGAAAACTGTGAGTGGAGTCAGTGTTCAATACATGTTTGGCAAGTGCATTAATACTATTGCCCTTGTTAATATGATAAATGTGCTCCCTGATGCGTTCTCTAAAAGGACGATCAGTTTTACCAATGTAGAACATTCTGCATTTCATACAGTGAGCCAAATATACTATGTGTGAAGTATCACATGTAGCATTTATTTTAAAAGTATATGATGTACCATAATCAGGATGTTCAAAACTAGAGCTAGTGTCAATGTATGTACACCAATTACAATGTCCACAAGGTCTAGTACCATGTGAACAGTGATTACGCTGTGTATACTTAGGATAGCATAACCTACGTTTCAATTACTTATTATTCTTAAACAAGAATCTAGGTTCAAAATCTATAAATCTGAAAATTTCTCTGTCTGTAGTAAGAACCTTTCAGTGTTTTTTAATGATTTCAGTATAATTACTGATATCAGTAGTATATGTTGCCTTAAACCTCAAATTTGTGTCATTGGATCTCTTCTGTCTCCTAACATACTCACTGCTGCCAGATGAAAAATATGGTCTGGCTTCATTTTGTCTTTAATTAGTGACATTAACCACACCACTTTGAATTATATGGTCCTCATAGCCTCTCTCCCTCAAGTTCCTAATGGCAGTATCAACCTCAGCTGAAAAATCAGTATCCCTTGCATTTAATCTGGAAGCCCTATACGACTGATTAGAGGCAACATTTCTGAATACATAAGATGGATGAAGACTGTCTCTATGCAACAGATGATTGACATAACAGTCCTTTCTGTGTAATTTAGTATATATAACTCCATTCCCATCTTTTATTACTGATACATCCAAAAAATCCACTGAACTCTGTGAATGATGAAAAGTAAATCTCAAATAATGTGTAGTAGTTTTCACATAATCCATGAATGCACCAAGAACATGCTGCTCCCCATTCCATAAGATAAAGAGGTCATCAACAAACCTATGGAAGAACAGAATATGTTCACTAAATGGCCCTTGTAGAATATGTTCAAATTTCCATACGGCCATTACCGCATTGGCGTAGGTATTGGCACACAAAGTGCCCATAGCCATGCCATTGCACTGTTTAAATACCTGTTCTCCAAAAACAAAAATGTTATGCTCAAGTACTATTTCAAGAAGTTTCCCCAATAGTTGAATTTTACTAGGACTATAATCCATGTGCTCCTTTAAGAATTGTATCATACTATTGATGCCATCTAAATATGGAATAACTGTAAATAAAGAAACTACGTCCATAGTAACAAATATTAAGTTTTCATTATTATTGGTTGTAGTATATTCATGTAGGTCTCTAAGAAAATGTTCAGTGTCTCTGAGCACATGTGTCAACTTATCAAGACCTGGTATCAAATGTTTCTCTATATAAATTGATAATGACTCAGTGCACCAGTTCCTTCCAGACACAATGGGTCTTAATGGTGGATCTAACCTGCTCTTATGTATTTTTGGGAGACCCTGTATGATGGGAATACTGTTATAAAAATACACATAGAGACTGCTGTCAAACAGATTCATCTCAAACAAACATTTGATTAATACTTGCACATCAAAAATAATAGTATCAGCCTGTGTACGAGACAGTTTCTCATAAAGAGAAGTATCATTCAACATAACTATCATTTTTTGATCATACCATACTCTATCCAGTATAGGTCCACCCTTATCTGCAGGCCTAATTGTGATATTGGTATTATTTTCTAACCCTCTCAAGGCATCAAACTCTTCTTTAGACAAATTCTGATGTCTTTTATACCATTGATAATTATTAACATTTTTCTCATTCATGTCATAGATATCTTGTATGCAGAGTTTTTCAAAAGCAGCAATTAGCAGATTAGTTTTAGATATAAATGAAGTAGGTTTAGAAAACATATTATCTGCACAAATAGAAGTGCCCATTGAATCATTAAACATAACCTTCAGAGCCAAATTTCTGAAGAACAGTTTTACATTAAAAATAACATCAGTAAAATTAGATTTACTAGTTGGAATAAACAATAAGACTTTACTTAAAACATTCAGCTCATGTTCCGTTAAAGTTACATTACATAGATTCATAAGTAGTCCTTCTTGGAGTTCATAAACGCCTTCTTTATTGTATTTTGTGAGTTCACAGTACCTTCTAATTTCCATTTGTTGTGGCTCCGACTCCATCCACGTTGATGTTCTTTCAAATACTGATAACTCTGCTCCGTTACTGGTAGCGGAAAAAGAAGATCGTAGTGAGTGTTTGGATGAAACGAATTGTCCACAGTAGTGTCACCATTAACAACAGGCGATTTACTGGATTGATGTACCTGTGCAGTTGTAACAATAACTTTCTTATGAGCTCCTAAGTCTTTAACAGGATATTCTTCACAGATAAACGTAGATGAACTTTGCCTTTCTTCCGACCGTTGAGCCACCACATCACGATAAGTAACAGATGATGTAATACTGTCATCTGGTGGAGGAATAGCAGTATTATGCTGTTGTCCATTGCTGCCAGGATTACTGTGAAGATCTTCACGTGGCCAAGTGAATACATTCCCCAGCCGAAAATCGATTAGATCACAGCAGATTTTACTGATCTTCCCTTTTTGTAGTTTGGATTCATACACCAAAAGGGAATCAAACATTTCTTGGACATAATGATCTAAGATGGTCTCAGGATAAGTAGTTATAAGCTCTGAATATTTTGCATTGGCTGCATCAGCAAGTTCAGAAATTTTTCTAAGCTGATTGCACCAACAACTTTAAATAGCTAAAACTTACTTATATGTTAATTTTCTGCCATTCCAACAAAAGTAATTTGTCACCATTGATATGTGACAGCATTTTTAAAATACGTAGGCCCCGAGATATCATCTGCTCAGCTAGGCAAACCTCCTAATGAAATTTCTGATACTGACATCTCTTCAATTTGTACAAATCTTTTTCTAGCGCAAAATGTCCAGTCTTTAAGGCTATAACATCTACTGAACCATTAGCAACATTCTTAGGGTCATTTCCAATCTCCATTCTGCAACCAACCAAAGGATTAGTTGCCCCTAGTAATGTCCAGTAAAAAATTGTCCATCCTTTTGCTGTCAGAAATAGGGATGACAGAATCAACCTCAGTAATTTTGTCAGCCATATAAGTGAGCCTTGTGGCAGTATAAACAAACACAAGTAGAAAAATTGATAAAAATACTACCACAAAGAACTGGCTCACACACTGTGTCTGAAGTATAAAATCCAATGAACAATGAGTAGAGGAAGACACAGAAATGGCTGCTATATCCAGTTTAAAAACTTTTACTTCAGTGCACAAACAGTAACATATATATATGTATATATATATATATATATATATATATATATATATATATATATATATATATATTTATAAAAACAACAAAACAAGTTGTATATCTTACGTATAATGTTATATTGTTAAAACTATCTCTTTATGGGTCTCAGCTTTAATTTTAATTTTAGCTCATCCTAACTCAAAAATAATACAAAAATACATAATTTGAAATATTATACAGCATTACTAAGTATTTAAAAATAATCCAAGCAGGGTATAGAGTCTGTTTCCAGTTGAAAATCCTTTATTATGCACACATATAAGTGATCCAAGTAAACAGAATAATTGTTTCCTCACAAACTTTCTAACTATATATGTACTTTTTATCAGGCAAGGGAGTGGTATATTGTGCTGTAAGACACAGTGTATTGGTATACATGTTAAATTCAGATCCTTTCCCCCATCCGTGTGACATTCAAGCTGGTCCTGCCCTACTTAGTAGCTGTCATAATAATATAACCCTTATGTACTTTAAGTAAAATTAATAATGATGTGGTACCTCTTATTTAACTGGATTATTAAGTCTGTGATTTTTATCCAAGACAATATACTACATGGCTGGAAATATATAAACTTTAGACCATTTGGCAATCTAAAACTATATATAAATATTCGTTGAAGGTTGGGCGTCGGGCTGGCACCTCAGCACCGTAAAAATTGACTGCCAATCATTAGCGGACTGGAGTTCCGCTGTGGTGACCCCCAACCGGGAAAAGCCGGAAGAACAACAACAACATATATATTTTGCATGCAAAAAAATCCATTGTACAAATCATATTCTGTTTTCCATAACCCATTTTAACAAAGATCGCTTTTGTCCTTCTAGACTTCTTCAGGTATGTGTACAACAACCCTAAAAACTGTCTACAAAAATATTATTGTATAATTTGCTAGTATTGTTATTATACATCATTTTGAATAAAGTGGAAAAAAGGATAAGAAAAAGAAAAAATGTATGATGATAGAAACAAAATATACACTTCAATTAAAAATGATTTAACATGCTATTTAAAACCAACTTGAAGAATAAAATAAAAAATAAAATAAAATTAGTCATGTAAACAATGCGACAATTTTCATGTGGCAATTTTCTAAGCTCCAGTACACTTTTAAGTGAACAGTAGGAGTTTAGTGCAGGCTTCCTAAAAGGGTTCAGCTTTAATTGCCACACGAGTTCACGTTTCTCCAGCATATTCAGGATGTCTCCTTCAAGGTCACTCATGTCTAGGTGATCCAGTATCCAGAATGTAAAACCTGTGTGCCTTTTATGAAGATCAAGGTGTTTGGCTAGTGCATTATTTTACATCTGGAGTGGATTTCTGTCTGATGACATGAAATCCTGCACTTAAGTTTATTTACAGTCTTGCCCACATAAAATGCGTCACATTCATTGCACTCTGCCCTGTAAATTACTCTTGTGGTGTTACAGTCACCCCCCTGCACTGGTCTTAATGATTTTCTTTAAATAAGGGCAATAAAGACTATCATCTTGGTGTATAAATATACAAAATATACAATTAGCTTCACATATTTTAATGTTTCTCTCATATAGTCTAGGTTTAAATTTAACCGAACATCTAATGTTCCTGGCCTTCCTGTAAACAAAGGATGGGGCTTCACCTAAGATGTTAATCAGAAAAGGGTTTACTGTGACAATGGCCCAGTTTTCTTTAATAACATTTTTAATACTGTGACAATACAAAGTGTATGTCAGGATGCAGCTATTTTTGCATTTGTTATTCTCTGTGGAATTTCTTAACATTGTCCTACTGGGGAGGTTGAGTGAAGGTGCTTCAGTCCTGTTCAGTTCTGTAAGGGTTCCAGGATGTTTTTAACATCTGACTTTCATAGTCCCTCACTAGAAAATCATTCTCTAAATTGTTCAGGTTTCTCAAAAATGGTTCCAACTCTGTGGTAATTCTAGCTAATCTATAGCCATGGGACTTCAACACATACTTGGTTTTAGCAGGATTCAGACTTTTACTGTGGAGTAATAAGTTAACCCTCGTACATTTTCTGAATAGACAGTAGTGATTCTGTCATTGTTGGTATCCTTGGAAATCAGCATATCTAAGAAAATGGTTGAAGTGTAGTTATGGGAAGAGGTAAAAGTCAGGAAAGGGTTGGTTTGATTGAAGTTAATGATAAAATCTCTAAGCTGCAAGATGTGACTTTCACACACAATAAAGATATTGTCAATATAATGTAAATAGCATGTGATATGCTGCATGTAGTCTGTGTTGTTTAACACAAAGTCCTCCTCCCACTTGCCCAGAGCTATGGTAGCTATGCTGGGAGCCAAGGCAGCCCCATTACTATACCAGTTTTTGTTTGTAGTGTTTGGCATTGAAGGTAAATAAATTAAAATCCAGTACAAGATTAATGAGCTTGCTTAACTTTTGCAGTTGTGCCTGTGTACCCTGATTATGTTTCTTAAAAGATTCCATAGCTACTGTTATACAGTAATTGGGAGGAAGCACTGTGTACAAGGATGTCAATAGTTAATAAATTACTTTTGAATACTTAGTAATTCTATATAATATTTCAAATTATATTTTTTATTATTTTGTGACTTAGGATGAGTTTAAGTTTGCTACTTCTAGTACCATTATCTGATCTCATTAATATACAGTGATATAGATTGAAACTCTTCCATACAGAGAAGTTTCTTACACTGTTTTGTTTTTGGACCCATTATCCTTGTTTAGTGGGTTGTTTGAGACTTCAGGGATACCATGGAAATTGCTTGTTTTTTAAGTATCTCTTTAGGATACCCACTCAGGAGAATAATATGACAAGCTCTCGAGCAATAGTCAGCACTGGACTTCCAAAATGATACAGCTTCTGGAAATGTAGTAACATAGTGCAGTATTAGCAGTATGCAGTGATACCCACTGCTGGGTTTTCTTTTTACCCCTATCCTCCCAATTTCTATAGGAATACATTCAAAAGCCATTTCAGTAGTAGACACTTTAATCAGTGGACTCTTAAATCCATGATGGAGGGCAGTTTTCTGATATTTATAGTCTTCCCCAATAATCTTTGTTATATTATCTCTTGTTCTACTTGCAGTTTCATCGTTTCCTTATGCTTTTGTAAAGTTCATGCTCCTTATGTATGAATCTGTTAATTTACAGTTACTTTCTTTAACTTCTCCCATGTCTTCCTTTACAAAAGATAGTTCCTGACAGAAGCCTCATTCATCTTCATTATTATTTTGCTATCTGTACCAGTGTCTTGAGTGTTTTCCTTTTTTTTTTTTTTGTTTTTTTTTTTTTTTGTGTTCCTTTTCCATATGGCAGAAATGAGTTTAGACTTCAGGATTTTTCCCAGCTGCCTCAGTTTTATTATGTGGTACATTTTATTTGGTCTGAGGGTTTCTGTTAAATGCAGTTCTTCTAGTTTTTCCTTCTCCTTTTCTCTGATACATATTGTATGTCTCTTTGCACACATCCAATTTTTTTACTTAAGTTTTCTATTAATTTACCTTCTGTTCTTATGCTGATGTCTTACAGTATTGCATTTCTTTTCTTCTATGGTTAGGACAAGTTTCAGGTAGCACATAGCACAAAGGCTCACTTTTTAGCACTTAATCATAGCCTGATTCTCGACCCACTTTACCGCTTCTATGTTAATATCCTTCTTCTGGGTGTGATTCTGGATCACTATAGAGATATGTCTGCCCCCTGCCCATTCTTATGCTGGAAAAGCACATTAATCTGTTGCTTTATTGCTCTCTTATATAACAGTATTAGTCTGCTGCACTGTGGATTAAAATGGGGATTTGTTTTTATTAATGCTCAATAGTCAAACTAGGAGCCACAGCTATAGGATGCAAACATTTTCCTTGAACTGCCTGATTATCTGCATGTGTGAGACAGCTTTTCTTTTTTTTATAGTGAACACATATATTCTTATAACATTTGTAATTAATGTTACACTGACACACATAGGAACCTCCCTCAGGGTAAACATGCTTCCAGAATCATATAAAGTTTGTACTTCTCCCCCTTCAAAACAATAACACCCTGACATAATGCTGTCTCAGTAATCCTAGCTAGATATATCATATTTAATTGGAACAGCCTTATTTGTAACTGCAAAGCGGTATTCATATTTGTTGAAATTAAAAGTCCAATTGTAGAATTTTACAGTTTGTACTTCTGATGTTATCCAAGCAATAAGTATCACCTCTCTCTCTCTCTCTCTCTCTATATATATATATATATATATATAAAATACTGTAGATAGCTTGATAAATAGACAGTCAGCTATATAGGTAGACCTGCCTGTATCTATATCTATCTATATACATACATATCTGTGTGTGTGGATTTGTAATCAGCTCTCCTTCTCCATATAGATTTTAAAGCATTTGCTGACATCAGGGAAGTAAGATTTTTGTTTCATTCTGACTTATCCTGCTATTTATAGATGGCTTGTCTTTCAGATATTACTGACTTGGATTCAATGTGATTCTCATTACTTAGTTTCTTTAGCAGTTGGTACACAGATACAGTTATGGGGTTGGTGATTACATTAACAAGGTCCATTAATTGTGGTTGCAGCTGTACAATTTTCTGATTAGAGTATATCTTAGAATGTTGTCTGCCTTTGAGTCATCAAGGTTTTCAGTAGTTCCTACATGGCTGCACAGAAAAACATAAAGCAGCAAAATCAAATCTTTGCTAAATAACATAACACACACATCAACTCACAACAGCAGCATGTTTCTGTTTCATGCAGTCTGCAGGAAAACTAGCTCAAAACGGGTAATCATTTGACAGAGGAGGACTAATAAGTAACTGTTAAAAGCAAGTCCATGCAGACACCGCAGGGTTATCTCTTGCAAATGTGTGCAGGAAGCATCTATCTGTCTATTTATCTATGTATCTATGTATCTATCTATCTATCTATCTATCTATCTATCTATCTATCTATCTATTTATTTATTCTATTCAATAAATCATAGGTTAATTTGTTATATACACAGGGAGGATCACAAGACATCATTTAGGTAATTTTTAAAAATATTTACAGCAACTTAAATATCAGTCTCACAGTCCTTAAAGGTAACTCCAAGGGTCCAAATGGAGAGATGAAATGTCAGCAAGCAAAGGAGAGTAGTACTGCTGAAATTAAATTCATCCTCATGTCTTGGTGAGTACCTTCACAAGGTGGACCCTGTTTTTCACAAAATCTCATCAAGGTGACACTGATATATAGACTGTATTTATACGGCATATATCATGGACAAAAGTAGGTCAAAAACTAAAAAAGATAGCTGGGTGCACAAGGCCCAGGATAAAACAGTGCCCAGTCCTGGTAGGTACACTGGTGCCAGGACTGGAAAAAATGACAGTGTAGAATTTTCAAAATATGGAAACATTCCTACAATGAGGCCAGGCCAGGCTCAGGGGAAGATGGACCCCTGTTATAGAAGGAAGTAGCAGTCCACAGAAATCACAAAAACTGATAGGCCAAAGAAGAGCCATAAAGATGATAGAGCTGACTATTGAGGATAAGAAAGAAAGTATGTATTGTTACTATTATGCAAGATGCCCAGAATTTCCAGACACAAGATATACAAAAAAGATTAAGAGATAAGTTAGAGGAAATAAAAATACTTTCGCAAGAAAAATTGTCAGAAGCTTTAATTAAAAAAGGTTGGCAGGGTGGCCTAATGGTTAAGGTGTTTGCCTTACAAACACAAGGTGCAGGGTTTGAGTCTCACAAGGGATAATTGGCTAGGCTTAAAATGGCTTGCAAGAGCAGTCAGCCTAGTACTAACTTATGTACCTTTTATGTACCTTTCTTTTATGTACCTTATTAATACAACAGATTTTTGAAAAACAGTATATAGATCAAGAAACTTTGATCTGTTTGGAATAAGAAGCATCTGAAGACGTAAAGAAATGTAAAAAACAAAACCTAGATATTTTTGAAAAGCATAAAAATGAAGTATGGACATGGGAAAGAAAGAGAAATAATTTGATATGGTGCAATATTTATGCAAAGACAAAAGCCAAATGAATCAACATAAAGAAGGCAGCCCCAAAGATATTCAAAGGGAAATACAGGCAAAGGCATCCAGATATGGACAATTTCACATTAAAAAATAATATTACAAAGAAGGAATGTAGAAAAGAAAATAAGTGAAGTAGAAGTTAAAAAAATAGAATTTGAAGCTATGGAATGCCTGCAAAGTGAAGGATTTGATGTAGAAGGTCTAAAACATGTTACATCATATCATGATGAAACGAGTCCCCAAAGTAAGTAGAAACAGGAAGATCAGGAGACATCTGAAGAAAAAATATGGACATGGGAAAGAAAAAGAAATTTAATATGGTGTAATAGGAGAAGGAAAAACTAATCAATACAAAAAGAGCAGCACCAAAGATATTTGAAGAGAAAAACAGGCAAAGGAATCCATACATGGAAAACTTTACAATACACAAAATAAGAAGACAAAGAGGAAAAGTCAAAAAGGATATAAGTAATGGACAAGTAAAAAAAATAGAAACTAAGGTCATGAAGTGCCTCCAAAGTGAAGGATTCAGTGTAGAAAATCTAATTTAGAAAGCGCCACACAGGACAGAGCAATGGAACTCCAAATTAAGGGAAAACCAGTGGAATGAGAAGCAATTGGTCAGGTGCCATATAAAGATATTTTGGAGCCTTCCAACAAAAAACAGTATAAACATACACTTGAAACTGGACAGCAAGGGAAGGAACAGGAAACTGTGGAAACTCTGACCCAGTTAATGTTGAGGAGCGATAGGCCAGTGAATTCTCATATGACAAAGCAATGGATGGCACAGGATGAAATTGAAGAGAATGTTCCACAGGAAGATGTAATAGAACTTTCTATAGAATGCCCTCAGGAAATGGAAAACAAAAATGTGCCCTCAATCTAGAAGAAACCGAGCTAAGAGAAGAATTGTTTTACTTAATATTGACAGAGAGACATATTAAGATCAATGAAAGAAATAGACTGCAGAAGATCAATAAAACCCAAAATGTCAGAAGTTTGATAAAACAAATGGACCCAGTAGTTAGGACTGTCCATAGAGATTCATGCAATATAACAGAAGTAAACAGGATATATTACTGTGCAGCTAAATTAATAACTGCTAAAGTTCCACCACAAGAACACAGAGTAGTGAAGGAGACAAAGGGGAGAAATTGAATGGAAGTATCAAATAGAGAAAACTATAAAGCAACTTAGGCTGGAAGTGTCACTATTAGAAGAGTATAGAATAGGGAACAGATCAACAAAAATACTCAGAAAGATAGACATGATAAAAGCAATGCACAGTATTAGAACAGATCAAGATTTATCATGTACTATCAGAAATAACAAACTAAAAATCTCAGCACAGGTGGAACATATACAGACAAATGTAAAGGAAAATTACAAAATAAGCAATTTATTGATGACCCATAAAAGTTTTATAAAGAATTGGGAAATAAGGTAAAAGGAATTGAAAGGCCATCAAAAAAAGAAGAAATTGATAAATTTTGGAGAAGTATCTATGAAGATCCTGTGGAACCTAACAAAGATGCTAAATGGATAGAAGTAAAAGAAAGAATAAGAGGTTTATAGGTACAATATATGAAACAGGATGAAGTAACATCCAGAGAGATTGCAGCAAAGTTAAGAAAAGCCTCTAATTGCAAAACCCCAGGCCCAAAAGCAGTACCTAACTTCTGGTTAAAAGTATTAACAACTTTGCACAAAGATTTAGCCATGAGTAAGAATTATTTACATGCGCACTCCGACCAGACACCAACCTGTCTAACAATAGGAAAAACAATGCTCTTACTTAAGAATGAACCTGCAAGCTACACTAAAAATTATAGACCAATAACTTGCCTTCCAACAATGTATAAACTTTACACTGGAATTGATGCCGACAGAGTTTATAGTCATTTAGAAGAAAATTCAATTATCGCAATGGAATAAAAGGGCAAGAAAAGAACGTCATATGGAACAAAGGATCATTTGTCATTAAATAAAGTCATAGTGAAGAACTGTAAAATGGGGAAGAATTTAAGTATGGCCTGAATTTATTACAAAAAAGCATTTGATAGTATCCCACATTCATGTATAAAAAAGTGCTTAAAGATGTATAAGATAGACCCTACACTGATCGATTACATTACAGTGACCATGAAACAGTGGCAGACCACTTTAAAATTAAGCCATGATAAAGGACAACTTGGACAACTTATTATTTCTGGGATAAAAATCCAAATGGGGATATTCCTGGGTGACTCTGTCACCACTGCTATTCTGCCTTGCCCTTAATCTATTAAGGTGTCTACTTAACAAGCGCAGGTCATGGCTATAATTTGGCTCCTAGAAAACAACAAAGCACAAAAACTTCTCATCTTCCCTTTCTTGATGATTTGAAACTGTATAGCTCATCAGATGAGGAACTGAAAGCACAAATTGCAAGTTGTCAAAACTTGTTCAGATGATATAAGAATACCACTTGGTCTTGATAAATGTGCAAAAGCAACCTTTAAAGCAGGAAAACTGCAGCACCAAGAAAACATCAGTTTGGGACAAGAATGTGATATAAAAGAACTTGAGAAAGAGAGAGTGAATAAATATTTGGGAACTGATGAAAGATCAACAATAAAACATAAACAAATGCGAATAAAATGGATGGCGCAGTGGTGCAGCAGTAGCATTGTCACCTCACAGCAAGAGGTTTAATTCTTGGCTGTGGTGCCTTCTGGGTGGAGTCTGCACATTCTCCCTGCATTCCTGTGGGTTTCCATTAGTGGCTCCGGTTTCCTCCCAGGTCACAAAGACATACATCTGGAGCATTTCTCCATGGGCCTCCACTGAAAATTGGCTATATTCCAAGTCAGACTTTCCTGGTAAACAAATGTTAAATTAATAAATAAAAAACTTAGTAAGGAGTACTTCAAAAGACTTAAATTAATCCTGAAAACAGGTTTGACATCTAGAAACAAAATCCAAGCTATAAACCAATTTGCTCTTCCTGTCCTAACTTACAGTTTTGGAGTGATTGACTGGCCCCAAAATGTGCTGACTAGATTAGACAGGAAAATAAGAAGGATGCTTCATGCTAACCAAATGATTTATAAAAATCAGTGCATACCAAGATTATATATTCCCCATTTTGAAGGAGGGATGGGCCTCCTAGAAATTGATTACATGTACTGATCTGCAATTGTGGGACTCTACACATATCTGCTGATCTCACAAGACCCAAATGTAGTGAACATTTTTAAACATGAGGAGAATAAATCTAAGATGACTTTCCTGCTTAGGTTAGCAGAAGCATATCGGGGTCAAGCAGGAATGGAAATCAAACCACAAGTAGATAAAAACCAGGCAGCAACTGAATGTGCCAAAAAGAAAAAGACAGAATATATGGTGAAGGACCAGATGAGAAGGCAAGAAATGTGGAAAAAACATAAATATAGTTGTAATTGTAGAAAACCTCTTGATGAACCTCATGTTGACCAGGAACAAGTGCAGAAATGGTTAAAGAGAAGTGAATTTAAACCAAGAGATGAAACGTTAATATTGGAGGCCCAAGCTAGTGGGCTATGTACATATTGGTTGACAATGTCCGTTGAACATGTGGGATAAACAGACAAATGCAGGTTTTGTAAAACAGAATCTGAAACAGTTGCACACCTCATTTCTGGTTGTGACATACTAATGGCAGAAGGACTGTATACTGAAATGCATAATAATTTGGCAAAACTGTTGCACTGGGGATCATGCAAACATTATGGTATTAAAGTGGCTGAAAAAAACACTGGAAATATGAACCACAAAGCATCATAGAAAATGATGAAGTCTACATCACATGGGATCACCCATTACCAACAGTTCAAAAGATAGATACTAGAAAACCAGATATAGTGGTCCAGGAAAAGAAGACAAAAGTAGCATTGATCATTGAAATAGCCACACCCAGTGACTACAGAGTCCTGTGTACGGAGAGACACAAAGTCATAAAATATCAGGATTTGCAAGCAGAAATGAGAGCAATGTGGAAGAAAGATGCCCAGATAGTTCCAATAGTAGTAAGAACAACGGGTATTATAAAAAAAGAGTCTCCAGTCATATTTAGATATCCTACCAATACATGTAACATCATACGAATTGTAGAAGGAGTCATTACTGGGCACATTGCAGGTTCTGCAAAGAGCACTTTTGGCTGACATCAAGGAGTGAAACAATACTAATTTCATGAACTTTAATCGTACTTTGACTTAGGAATGGGCTCCATTTCCATCATGGTATTGGAAACCCAAAAGATTTAGAGAAATTAAAAAAAGGTAACTTCACCACACATTCTCAGACCCACACAACTTTTCCAGAACAGTTTGCAGAATATAGATGTAGAAAGAACACACTGTTGATATGTATATATATATATATATATATATATATATATATATATATATATCTATAGGTATAAATAACATTTTGCATTAGCTACTACATTTTTCCATCAGCTGATGAAACATTTTCATTTTTATTGAGCAATTGCAATTGGATACTCCCTTCAACCAGTAGGCGAGCTTAAATATTCACTCAGTCCGTGATTTATAAGAGGAGAACTAATAATGCTCTTTTGATAATGTCTTATTTTCTTTTACCTATTATATGTTTATACTTGCTATGAAAATTTTTATTATTAATTTTAAAGATCTATGACCTTACAGAACACATACATTTTTTGTGCCTCTTTTATTTATTTATAGTACTGTTTTTTATATATCCTTTCATCCTGTTATTAAATAAAACTCCATCTAGGACTTAACTAATTATCTGTGAATTCTGCTGTCTGTGCTATAGCCATGGCAGAACAAACCAAATGCATATTTCACTAGGTTCAGCATAAATCTTTGACTTACTTGCTCTTTACTTTCTGTCTTATATTATCTATATCTATTGACCCCCCCCTCCCCCGCAGTCTACAGACATTCTGGGACCTATTTTATATTTTAACTCTATCATATATACCCAAGGGTAGACCCTTGCTTTATTGAATATCTGCCATTCAAATTATGGGGGAAGAGGGTATGAGGACAGGGCAAATTGTGTGTTTCCAGTCTTCCAATGTTTGATGTACACTGGAAGGTGTAATACAAAACATTCAATTAAACTTTCTCAAATTATTTTTTATGTTAGTTTGTTAACTGAGTTTTGCTTGGGCACAACTTAGATTGTGTTTTGTCTTTTATTTTATATGAATGAATTTAATGTAAGTGAAAGTCAAAGTAAACTTTATTGTCATACGGATCAACACAGGGAAAAAGTGCTTATCACTGCATGAAATTTCGATAATTAGTCTCGTACCATAAAAATGACAGCTTGCAGAAGGAAGATAGATTAAATTAATAAAAATTTAAATAGTAAAAATAAAATTCAAATTAAAATACTAAAAATAAATAAAGTAAAAAATTGAAAACGTTTTTACAGCAGAAGCAAAACAAATACAATGACAACAACAGGAACAGACCCTGTAGAAATGAAAGGATATATAAAAAAACAGTACTATAAATAAATAAAAGAGACACATATGTAAAACCTACCCACCACCAATATATGCCATAAATGTACAGTTTGCAGTTTTTCATAGTGCAGATAGAGACATGACATATAAAGTGAGCTATGCAGAGAGTTATGTAAATAACAATGACATATTGCACATAAATAATGTTTTACCCATTTAGCGGGTTAGGCTATGGGCTTGTTGTTCAGCAGTCTGATAGCGTGTTGGAAGAAGCTCTTATGGAATCTGGATGTCTTGCATCTAATGCTTCTGTAGCGCTTTCTTGTTGGCAGAAGTTTGAACAGTCCATAAGCCATATGGTGCATATCCCTCAATAGTTTTCCGACTCAGTCATATCAATGGTTTGAATATATGTCCTGTAGGGATTGAAGGTTGGAGACAATGATTTTTGTGAACTGTTTAATTATCTTATACAGCGCCTTCCAATCAGCTTGAGAGCAATTTCCATATCAGACAACAATGTTGTTTGCCAGTAAGCTCGTGGCTCTGTAGAAGGTAAGTAGAACCTGTGATGGGAAGTTAGCTCTACAAAGTCTCCTAAGGAAGTGGAGACATTGTAGGGTCATTCTTAAAAAATGTCTTATTCAAATATGCATCCTTCAAGTCATTTGGTAACAATGGCATAACCTGGCACACTTACCTTATAAATATCAGTCCCCGTTCATCATTATAAATATCTTCTAAGAAAAGATCACTTCATCCCAGCATACTTTCTCATTGCGAGAAAGGATGGTGCAAAAGGGAATAAGAATAATAAATGTTTTCTTTCTTTCTGTCCTATCTTTTATAAAAAATGTAAACAATGTAAACTGATATTTTCTTTCAACTTGATGTGCAGAATACAAAAGCCTCTGTACAGCTTTTATTTATAGCTCTTTGTAGCCACAGGTGCTTGACAGCTATCACATTTATATTCATTGTGATTCATCAGATGTTTCCGTAATTGCTGCATTGCTTATTTCATTGCATCATGTCCTATGTGCAGCCTGAAAATGACACAGCTGGCTTAGTGTTCCATCCCAGTTATCATATTCAAATAAATAATTTATTTTTTCACACAACCACTTTAGCACAGAAGCAGTTTTGATAAAAGTGCATTATATATTTAAGTTAACTTTCCTTGTGTGTTTTTTAGTGTTATTTAATTAAAAATAACCAGTTCATATTTTTCTACCCATGTTTTTGCACCCTTGTTCTATTATAGATCAATGTTTCTTGCGAATATGTATTTATTTAACCTTAAGTCACAGGTTTGCTCTTAATACCAAACAGTCTATGTGATTTGAGGCATTTTACTTTCTTATTCAAAATGTAATTTTTAATAATGTTTGAATGCTAAAAAAGCCTAGGAAGTAAAAAAAAAAAAAAAAAACAAACAAGGACCTGCTCAGCAGTGGTAGACGTCTTTTAAGTTCTCTTTGATGCATGCTCCTAAAACAGTACCTGAGAAAAAAATACTAAATTTAAATGTAAAGGCTGTGGCACAAAAACAAAACGAGGTGGTGAAATGGAAAATGGAATAGAGCAATAGGAGGATGGCACATTGCCAACAGAAAAATAAAAAGACCATGGAATAGAATATGAAATGAGATGGACAAAGCGAGTGAGCCCAAGCAAAAATAATGACTATAAGGGTGAGTTTGCAACTCAAGGTAAGAAGATATAAAGTAACATGAGAAGCAAATAAATTAGTATTACTACACTGACAAAGGGTAAGAAACCAAATAAACTATTTTACACGTACAGAGGATACTTGAAAAGGGTATGGATAAATACTGTGCTGAAGTATCATAGAAAGTACAAACGCAAAAGGATTGTGAGTGACAAAGAATAAATTACTGTGTGTGTGTGTGTGTGTGTGTGTGTGTGTGTGTGTGTGTGTGTGTGTGTGTGTGTGTGTGTGTGTGTAAATAGATAGACATTTCATCGGTATTCAACAGTGAAAACAACAAAGACTTCTAATCCTTAAAGGTAGGATGTAAACAAGGTGGTAATGCACAAATGAAGAGAAAGTGACTGCAGATATAGAAAAGAGGAAAATGGTGATTTGAATGAGTCTAAGGCCCAGGAATAACATGGATGTTACAGATAGTATTCAAAAGGACTTTTGAAGTATTGGTAGCGATTCTGACTGAACTATTCAACAGGATCCTTGGGATAGTATCATCTGGGAAGTTGTGCTGCAATATTATAATACTGATATAAAAATGCAGAGCAAACAGTTGCAGAGAAAATTATTGTACTGGGTATCAATTTGCACTCATCTCCAATAAGTTGTATGCAGTCCTGAAGTAACAACTAACAAGGTTTCTGAAGTATGCCAGATTTCTCAGTGAATTCTATCATGGATTCTCATCTAGTAGATCATGTCTGGGTAAGCTGAAACAGATCTACAAGTGGGTCAAGAGTGAGGTATCCAAAATTAACCTTTAGAATGTGATCTCTAGAGTCTATAGTTCATAGAGTTCTTTAAATTACTTATTTTCAAACAGTTCCTTGTAAATTAGAGGGAATGGCAAAGGTGTTTAATTGTGTAAATAGATCAGATCAGGTAGTATAATAGAGAACAGACATTAACAATGGAGTGGAGGCTTTAAGGGTGTCAGCCAGTATCCCATGTCCCACATGGACAGATCTAGCTGTTGCAACATTTATTATGTTTATCTTCAATTTCATGCAGAGTTGTGGGGCTCAGTCTCTTTGCAGACTTCACCAAGTCTGGGATGTTGGTACATTATTGATCAATCATGAACAGTGGATTAGACAGAATGGAACATAGCCAAAATGGTAAAAGCTTCAATATAATCTATGAAAGTTTATACGGCAGCAACATAAAACAACAACGTAAAGTCAGAATCTTCAATAAAAGTAATCCACCTAACAAATGCAGAGCAAGAAAAGACTGTGGAGTTTATTAATATGGAAAAACCAACAAAAAGCATCAGGCTCAGTCTAAAATGGTGAGCACAAAACTAAACAAAGTATGGCATTTTAAATGGGGGGGGGTGGAGTGAAGAGGTAAGAAGGGAGTAACCCTCATTTGTAAGTCACACGTTAGGCCAAATGTAGACCACTGTGATAAGTTTTGTCAGCCTTGATCACAAGAAGGGAAGATATAATAGATGAGTTAAACCACATAGAAGGGTTATTTATGGCTAGGCTAAGCCAGAGACCTGACTGAGTTCACCAAAGAGGAGATAATACAAGGATGGGGAAAGAAATAACTACCTTTATTGAATCCTAGCATTAATGATGTAGGGTCAGATTATCAAATGAATTCTGAACATATGAACACAGAATTGTTCTTTGTGTTAAATTATAACATGAACACCAGGATGGTGCAGGATATAATTTTTAAATATTGGGAGCTTTTTGCCAACATGCCAAATAGTTTAAAAGTATTTTCAAGACCATTAAAGTTTAGTTACAATAGGGGCCCCAATAGCAAAAGCATCCTGGAATTTGGTCAGGGATCAACTGTTAAGGTAGGTGGACACAAAATAGGTACCTTCAAGTGTGGTTCTTGTTCTCAGTGTCTGTTTATTGTAAATTCTTCAGAACTGGAGATTTGAGATAATAGCTACAAGTTACAATTGAAAGAGTACTTTAATTGTCTCTCCAACCGGGTGGTATATTTAGCTTATAGCACAGAGTGTTGGTCCTGGTATGTTGGGAAGATGGAGAGGATATAAAACAGAGGGTATATGAGCACTTATATGATATTAATAAAAAGGACACCAATGCCTTGTATAGGTATACACTTAGTTGTGCTCAAGCTAATTTTAAGTTTTGGGTGCTGGGGCAAGTGGGACTATTAGAGAGGGAGGGTGACTGGGAAACCAGTTTGGAGTATTATGAGTTAATATGGCAGATATGTTTGGAAGCATACACCACCTCCTGGTTTAAATGACTGTGTATCCCTTGTTACAACCTTAAAAAGAAAGGATGCAAAGGTGTGATGGAGTTAAAGGTTTCGGTACATAAGTTGTTCACATACATATTTATACACACACACACACACACACACACACACACACACACACACACACACACACACACACACACACACACACACACACACACACACACACACACACACACACACACACACACACACACACACACACACACACACACACACACACATAAACACACACACGCACTTGTATCTGAGTTGATTTATCAGATATTAGTAAAACCACATAGAAGGTTTATTTATAGCTAGAGGTTACCCCAGAGATATCATTGAGAAGACCAAAGAGGAGATATTACAGGGATGGGGAAAGAAATATCTGTCCTTATTGAATCCTAGTGCTAATGATGAAGGGTCGGATTATCAAATGAATTCCAGACATATGAACACTGAAATGTCCTTGTGTTAAATTATAACATGGACACCAGGATGATGCAGGATATAATTTTTAAATATTGGGAGCTTTTTGTCAACATTTCAAATAGTTTAAAAGTATTTTCAAGACCATTAAAGTTTAGTTACAAAAGGGGCCCCAATATGAAAACATCCTGAAATTTGGCCAGGGGTCAACTGTTAAGGTAAGTGGACACAGAATAGGCACCTTCAAGTGTGGTTCTTGTTCTCAGTGTCTGTTTATTGTAAATTTGTCAGAATTGGAGTTTTGGGATAATAGTTACAAGTTAAGATTGAAGGGGTACTTAAATCGTCTCTCCAAGGGGTGGTATATTTTGCGTATTGCACAGAATGTTGGTCCTACTATGTTGGGAAGACTGAGAGGAGCCTGAATCAGAGGGTATATGAGCACTTATATGATATTAATAAAAAGAAGGACAGCAATGCCTTGTATAGTCATACACTTAGTTGTGCTCAAGCTAATTTTAAGTTTTGGGTGCTGGAGTGGGACTATTGGGGGGGGGACTGGGAATCCAGTTTGGAGTATCATGAGTTAATATGGCAGATATGTTTGGAAGCAAACCCCCCCCCCCCCAGTTTAAACAACCATGTATCCCTTGCTCCAGCCCTAAAAAGAAAGGCTGCTAAGGTGTGATGGTGTTAAAGGTTTAAGTACAACCCCCCAGATTCACAAAGCCTCCATGTAAGACTAAATAAGTCTTACTCGGAGGCTGCAGTCGAACGGTATGACATCAGCATGCCATGAATATTCATGAGGGCATGCTGACTCTACCCGACGCCTAACATGGACCATGCAGACAAGCAGGGGGCGTGTCCAACTGCCGAGCAGTCTAAAGTCCATGCCCCTGCAAGTGTGTGAAATGCAAAATGTCAACACACAAGAGCGAGTCCGCTCAAATGTTCATGTACCCAACACCACACTCCCTGACACTGTAACCCCCTAGCACAGTTATAAAAAGTAATCCGCAGTTCAGACTCGCAGGCATCGATACCGGCTGCACAACCTCCCAGGGCGGTTTTATCCACAGTTCAGACTTCTGCGGCCATTCCTTCTCATGTTGTTCTTTCTACAGAAGGTAACGGCAATCAGCGTCCTGATATACGACCGGAGTATGCAGAACGGGCCGAAGCACTTATCGGTGGAGCAACCATATCCGAATGGATTGCTGATACAGGTGACTTTTTACTGTTTGTTAAACCTCCTAATGATGCCCCGCCGGTGCAGGACCGTGTTGCTTCTGCCAATTCAGCTGTTTCTTTGGCAGATAAATTGAGACTCTTGGATGCTAAAACTTTGAAACTTAGGAAGTTGCAGCTAGAAACTGCTTACTTCAATCAATGCCTAAGTGAAGGCATTGTTCCGAAGGGACTAAGGTGTAATTTTGTGCCATCCGGTTTGATTAAAAGTGATGCTTTTTTGGTTGATTTAAAGACACTTTTTCAGTCGCAGGGCTTGCACCTGCTTGAATTGTTAGTTAAGCACTACTCTATATGTATTTCTGATTTAACAAAAGAAGTGTGCTTGCTAGATGAGGAAATAAGGTTGAATAATGCTTTCTCACAACTGAAATATAATCACTCACGGATATTTTCTAGTATTGATACCTACATGGTTAAATTGAAATCAAATAAAGCTAAAAAACTACATAGGGATAGGTCCTCCTATTCTAAGGATATGGCCTTCCCTAATTTACGAGGGCAAAACGTAGGTATTTGTGTGGCTAATTCCCCTGAGTCCCTTGAGACTGATGGAGTAACTTGTTCTGAGCCTGTAGATAGTCAAGTTGTACCAACACGGAATGACCAACCTTTACGTAGGAGTAATCGTAACAAAAATAGGCAGGATACTGGTAGGGGGTCTAATGATACGACCCCCACTACCAGTCATGATGGTGCACACAATACCAGTAACTCTTTTTTAGGGAACAGGAACAACAGGGGTCACCGCAGGGGGAACGGGAACTGGAACAACTAGTCATTGACCCTTTTTACACTTTGAACGCTCCTCTTAAGGTAGTGAAGAACACGAAGGGTGACTTCACAATTTATAATTTCTCACACCTTATACTTGAACCAGAATTGGTGGAGTTACTAGCCTTGGGTAACACTTTTGTACCTTCTATTAAATGTGATTTGGCCAGGGTCCTTCTGGATTTGAAATGCTATGTACATAAATTAAACCTGAAACTACTGTTTAATTTATCTACAGAGTCTCAGGTTCCTGATTTAAGGCTCTCTAGCATTTTTAATCCACCCCTCCATGTAGCCCTCAAAATGTTTGAGAGTGCCTGCGAGTTGGACATTAGGTTTTTGTTGAAACGTCCTTTTGTTGGTCCTAACCGTTTTAACATATCTAAGGACCAACTAGAAGCATTATGTGATTTACGGAATGCTGGTGTTAGGATAATCAAGCCTGATAAAGGTGGCGGTCTGGCCATCTTTGAGCAGGCTGATTACATAGAAAGAATGCATAGGGTCCTTGACTCTGATTCATATGAAATCTCATCCATCAACGAGATGAACTTGAGTGCCAGTAGGATTAGGGGTTACTTGAGGGATTTTTTCATCAATGGCAGAATAGATGAGGAGACATACAAATATATAGATATCGTTCATGCCAAGACCCCTGTCATGTTTGGAATCCCCAAGATTCATAAAAATCTTGGGGATCCACCAATGAGAGCACTGATAGATGGTAGGTTATCCCTCACCTACCCTTGTTCAAAATTCGTGGATTCTTTATTGAACCAGTATGTTGGTAGGTTACCTACTATATGCAAGGACTCATGGTCTTTTCTTTCTGATTTAAATGGATTAGCCCTAGATATGGATGTTAATTTTTTGACTATAGATGTAGTCGATCTTTATACATCCATACCACACCAGGAGGCAGTTGAGTGGATTGATTTGCTCCTACGTGAGCTTCAGGCCCCCATGAATGTCATCAATAACGTGACCGAGTTGCTTAATATTATTTTGTCATCAAACTACTTCCTCTTTGAAAAAGATATTTACATCCAGAAAAGAGGGGTTGCTATGGGCTCTCCCTGTGGGGCAGCCGTAGCCAACCTTTTTATGTCTTATTGGGAAAGAAATTTTGTATTGAGCAACCCAGAGTGGAAAGATAAATTAGTGTATTACACCCGTTATCTTGATGACATTTTTATTCTTTTTAGGGGTGACCACCTAACAGCAAAAATTTTTGTTGATTACATTAATGAAACAACATCGTTCCTTAAATTTACTTTTAAGTTTGATGTCGTGAGCACAAATTACCTAGACGTAAAACTTACTAGGGATGGTTCTACAGGAAGGTTAAATTCCACAATCTATAGGAAAGACACATATGTGAATTCCTTCCTTCATTACACCAGTTCCCACCCCTTTAAACTTAGAAAAGCAATAGTTAAAGGGCAGCTTGTGAGGGCTGTTAGGATTTGTAGCCAACTGGCTGATTTTAATCTTGAGTGTCAATTTTTGACAAATCTTTTTGTCAACCGTGGTTACCCAGGCCCTCTCGTGTCTGAATTAATAGAGGAGGTCTTGAATAAAAGGAATAGTGGCTTTTTTAGACCTCTCTTATCTCAAGATGGGACATCTTGCATTGAGGTGGTTCCTTGTTCTAGTGCTTTAGATAATTTACCTAGTTCCATTCCCCCTTCTGAACCAGTTTCTAATAGGGCCTCTTTCTGTAGTTTTATTACCAGATTTGGGGTTAATTCTTATGAAATACAGGATATCCTGTTTAAAAACTGGTTTTTCATCACCAGTAATGTAAGTGTAGGTGAGAAACTAGGTGATAGACCATTTGTAGTGTTTAGAAGAGGCAAAAACATCAAAGAACTGTTACAGACCCCTTTTGGTACCTGTAGTGCTAGATCTAACGGCTCTTTTGCCTGTGGTTTTTGCAATTTTTGTATACATATTAAAACAGGCAGTGGTTTTTGTATTGAAGGGAGGAAATATTTTATACAGCATCGTATCTCTTGCGATACTAAATCAGTGGTTTACATCGCCTTTTGTTCATGCTGTCCAGCCTTCTACGTCGGGAAGACGGATAGAAGGCTTAAGGACAGAATGTACCAGCACCTGTATGCAATTAGGAATAAGAGATGTGAAAATGCACTTGCCAAGCACATTTTTTCTTTTCCTGGGCATACATTCTCTTTTATGGGTATTGACCATCTCCCCATTCCACCTCGTGGTGGTCCAACTGCCCTTTTACTTGAGACAAATGAATTGCTATGGCAACTTAAGCTCAATGCTTTCAACCCTCCGGGGCTGAATGACAGCTGTAATATCGCACCTTACCTCAAACTAAAATCTTATATGAGATAGGGGCTTGCTTTACTACTGCTTTAGTTATGGACTTTTTTAGGTCCCCCTTTTAGAGCGAGCTTATCAAATGCTGTTGTAATTTATTATTATTATTACTTGGTGGCAGGAAAGTCTACTTATGACTTTTTACATTTAATTGTTATATTTACATGGTTTATATGGTTCTGTATACACCATCTGCTTTTATATTGTTTTTTGTATATATATATATATTTTTTTAGAAAGTTTTTTAGCTGTCCTATTTGGTCAAAATAATGTTTCATTTAGAACGACCATTAGGCAATATGTAGTTTTATATTAAGTGTATATGGGTTCCTGTGATATTACCTCTGGTCTTTCCTGTATCTCACACTTCTTGTGTACTTCTTTGTACACTTCTGTTTACTTAAAAATACACTTTTGTATACATACTTTGTGGGTGTTTTTATCCATATATATTTTTCAAATTTTGATTTGATTTCTAATAATTTGAGTCTCTTTCTGTTTTATTATTGTGATTTTATTATATGGTTATTGTTTTTTAATTTATGTCCAATACGGGTACATGTATCTAAGTCATGAGTAATTCCTTTTTAAATTTATGGTTTCAGCCTTTACGAAGGCATTTTTGATGTACAAATTCTGGTTGATTGGGAGCACTTGTTTCCAATTAACCTTGAGTATTTAACTGTTAGTGTTTGGCTGCCTCAGTTTTCCTCTGAAGAAGCCACCATATGTGTGTGGCGAAAACGCTGTGATTATTTGTGTTAATAAATTGCGTTAAGGACTACGAAGGCTTTGTGTGTTCTTGGGCTTCTTTGATTTCAAACAGTTATAAAAAGTAAAACATTACATTTTTTTTCTAATTCCCAATATAGTTGCCCGTATTTGCGTGTGTGTGCGCAAGTGTGCCCATTGCTTAGCTGCAGTTAGCAATCTCGACATGGAAGAGCATAATAAGGAATGTGCATGCAAATTACACCAAATAGTATTAGCGTAGTGTTAGAGCATTCACACAAAGAGGAGACATTCACGGTTAGAGTCCCACCACTCCCCTTCCTATTTTATGTTAAAAATGAGTATATGAAATAATTCCTGACATATATGATTAAACTTTTATTAAAAACATTGAAATGGCTTATGTATCAGTGAACAAAATGTAAATTTATAAAGGAACCTGACATATAATTGTCCGCAGTTAAGCAGCGCTTTACCCAGCGCAATGTAGTTGCCCATAGCTAAATCGCACTTTACCCAGTGCAATGTAGTTGCCCATAGCTAAATAGCACTTTACCCAGCGCAATGTAGTTGCCTATAGCTAAATAGCACTTTACCCAGAGCAATCGGTTTGTGCAGATGTGCGCGCCGTGCCACCCAGCGCACCGTCAGGCAACGTGGAGCAACGTAGAGCAAAGTTGCTTAAACACAGCCACTCCCCCTAATCTGTCTGGACAGTAGTAAAATAAAAAGCAATGACAAGGTTTGAACCCAGAACACTGTGCACCATAATCAAAGCACTGAACCACTAAGCCACGACAGCTTAGGATAAGCATCCCTTGTTAACATATATATACTTATAAATGTTAGATTAACCATTGCTAAGCAGGTCTGCAGTCAGCCGAGAATTTTCAAAAATGGACAATCACAAAAAAGTGCGGGAAATGTGGCATATTTAAGCTCCATAGGCGGGAATACTCGCCATAACTGATTGTAGCTCCCATCTGCAGTTAGAATGTCTGGTGCTGGAGAGGGTACTCGCTTTAGACCACAATGCTGGGGCATTGAGCAGTCAAGATACATGGTTTGGCTCCTAGTCCATCGTCATGAGACTCGACTCCTGCAGGGCCAGTTCCAAGGGACGGAGTATAAGGCAGAGGCTTGGAACCGGTTGGCTCATGAACTCACCAGTGCCACAGGCGTCCCTCGGACTGGTGAGCAGGTCCGTCACCACCATGCAGACCTGAAGAGATGGAAGCAGGACCTTCTGAACCAATGGATCCAGGAGGTCCTTCATATGAATGATGCCCCACTGCTAAGTAGGTAGCCATGGAATGCAGTATGTAAGACATGCTAATATAGTCTAAATAATGGATAGGTGTCTCAATATCCCTTCATTTACTTCACAGCTGCAGGTGTTCATGCTATGAATCAGCAAGCCTATGCAGATAGGCTGCTAAGGCTGCGCCACCAGGCAGGTTAGTAATTATTCTGCATGTATTGTTATATGATATATGTGAGTGAGCATGACAAAAGTGTTATAGCCCAATGATACAGCAATAAAATGTCCTGAATAAATCCTCTGCATGTACTGTTAAATAACATACATCAGTGAGCCAGAAATAGGGTGTACTAACCCAGAAATAAAGGTAAAATAAGTCTGGAATACTATCTCTGCATGTACTGCCATAACATATAAGTGAGCAGGCCTGAAAAAGAGTGTTGTAACCCATCAATAAAGGTATAATATGTCCAGAATATGTCTTCCGTATGCACTGTAAAATCAAATAAAGGAGAGAGCCTGTAGAAAAGAGTGTTCAGTGTAATTAATAAAGGTATAAAACTTGGAGTGTGTCTGTGTTAGTTACTTTGAAATGTTGTTGTACCCTTGCAGTAAATAAATAGTACTGTTGTATTAGGTGCTGTCAACCCACAGTTGTGCAGTCCCATAAGAAGTGGATGAAGGAAGTGGCAGTAGCTGTGAAGCATATAACATTTATTCCCTGAATGAATCCATTGCATGTACTGTTACATATCATAAGTCAGATAGCCAGGAATAGAGTGTAGTAACCCATTAATAAAGCTAAAATATGTCTGGAATACTATCTCTGCATGCACTGTCATAGAAAATAAGTTAGTGAGCCTGAAAATCAGTGTTGTAACCTATCAATAAAGGTATAATATGTCCTGAATAGGTCTACTGCATGCACTGTAATATCAAATAAAGGAGAGAGCCTGTAGAAAATAGTTTTAATGTAAATAAGAAAGGTATAATACTTGGAGTGTCTTTGTGTCAGTTACTTAGAAATGTTGTTGTACCCTTGCATTAAATAAATATTACTGTTATATTAAGTGCTGACAACCCACAGTTGTGCAGTGTCATATAAAGTGGATGAAGGAAGTGCTAGTAGCTGTGAAGCATGTAACAGTCCTCAACAGTTGTGAAATGGCTGACATGCATAGGTAAATCTGGCACACGAGTAGCTTGTCAAGGTGTTCCCCAGAAATATGAGTGTGCTACCTGAAATGTAGAGTTGTGTAGAAAATCAAGTGAAAATGTCACGTGAACACATCCAGATGTGCAGATACATAAATATATAAATAATATACAAGTATGTAGCAGTAACATCTGCATCTTGGACAGTTACTATGTCAGATATAGGTCAGGTATATAATGAACTAGCCAAACCCATAACGCAATCTAATGCATGTTGCCTAGTGTAATAATACATGTAGGGGATATACACTTACAGTCAATAGGAATGTAGTGTAGAGTTAAAGTACTAATAAGATGTTAATGCAGGTTTCTTTTTACCCCCTACTCCATGTGCATAAACAATGCAATTCCACACCTCAATGGGTATGTCTAATCTCATAACATTTGTTGGGACATATGTCCAATTGTTATATAAAATCTGCATTTACTTTGATGCATGTCCCCTGTTGAAACATCACAATCTTGGTGGCCTGTTGCCACTAATCATCCCTGCATGCTGTTGTAATGTCCACTGTCATTCAATATATGCATGTGTTATGCTTGCTGTTCAACTGTTGTAACCCTGGTGTGTTTGGTTAATGGGAATATTAATGCATGCTGTTACAACTAATTTGGAATGCTGTTGTCTATGTTGTAATTAAACACACCTAATCACAGTATGTAAGGGAAGGCTGGTCCCAGTGGATCCACCTGTCCCTCCACAGCTGGCAATTGCACCTGGCATCAGCAGGTCTGGTGCCCAGCCCGGGCTACCCTCCTCTGTTGGTCCTGTGCCACCTTCGGGTCGAAGCGCTGCAGGGGATGGGGCTCGTCCCCCCCTGCAAGCATGGGCAGAGAAGGGCCTCCTGTCACCCTCCGAAGTGTCTGGGTTGTGGTTCGTAGGGAGATCCAGCGTTTAGTAGCTGATCCCCTATGCCAGCTCAAGGCGAGAGTGGCGTGACATGCAGGTAAGCCTGCCCCTCCTACGCAGCCCCCAGCACAGTGACCCTCAGATCTGTGAAGTTTGAGTGGTGACTGCCCATGGGTGGGGATCTCAGTCCCACTGTTACCATCTGTGGGCTCATGGGCTTGCGATTTCCAAACATCCGTCCCCGTCAATTGTGTTCACCCATCCCATGTGTCATACTCCTCCCCTGTATGCCTCTTGTTTGTCTTTTCTGTTTACCTACCCAACCTACCTCCCCAAATATACCTACTTCCTCTACCTCACTTTCCACTCTCCCCTGAAAAAAAAAAGGGCAATCTGTACCCGCAAAAAAATTATGCCCCATACATAGCTGCCCATTTTGCACACATGTCCGCTGGACATGTAAACTGATAATTATAATTGGCAGTACAAAATACTTCGTTGTCCTCACCCCTCTCTCAGGGGTGGAAGGTTTCAAATTTCACTGCAAATTTGCTACATGTACACAGCTGTTGCTGGTAAAGAAATGGGCAGCTATGGACCTTCCCTACACCCGTCCTGCACATCCCGAGCTTGTTTTCCCACTGTCTTTCCCTCTTTGTGACCCCTTTTTCACCACTTTCCTATCTCTCCATTTTCTTTTCTTTCAAAGAAATTAGCACTGGGGTTAGCGGGAGTAAGCACTTTTAAGCAGTAGTAAGCGGGTTTAAGCAAGTGTGCCCATGTGTGCGCTTAGCTAAGCATCGCTAAGCATCACGCAAACTCGTGCAAACCCGCTTACAACTGCCTAAACATGCCTTAGTCACTCTGTGTCAGGGCCCTTGTTCTGCTCAGCAGCAAAATAAAATATCTCTGTCAGTCTCGAACCCCAGACCTTGGACACAAGTACCACTATGCCACAACAGATATACAATAACTTGCTGCTGCAAAAAATATATCATGCATTACAATGAGTGAATGTAAAGGAAAAATAGGAAGGCCATAACACAAAGCTTGTTCTGTGGATCTTTACCAGCAATTGTTGTGGAATTGCATTACATGAGTGTGATGTGAGAAGCAGCCATTCAAGCAGAAAATAATGTTACAGAGGCACTTTACGAACCCCACACAGTATCATAGCAGGACAAACACTGGCATATCTGAGTAGGGCAGAGGCCATACCTCCTAACTGTGACAACTTTCCAGGGATGTCCCAGATTGTGAAACATATTTTAGCTGTGTCCCTCTGAATACCTCAGAAAAGTACTGACGTCAGTCAGAAAGGTGGGCTATTACACAATGAATACTGACAATAATATTACAGTAGACATCACTTGTACTTCATGAAAGGAGTACTAATCCATATGCACTGCTTCACTAAAGTCTGCACCTACTGTCCCTATTATGTGTAAGGTGTACCTCACTTTCAACTACCTATCCCTGACTCCATGCAAAGATGTATCTGAGTGTTCCATAGGCCTGGCAGAGGCACAAACACACAGGCATATAGGCTATACTGCTGTTACACACTCTGCAAATAGCTTTGGTAGGACCTCCACAAGCATACCCTTATGTAGGAGTACAACACAGAAATACCAATGGATGTAGCCATGTACTGGTAGCAACTGACTGTAACAATGCCACTGTACCAGTGCTGAAAACACCCGTGTGTTGCACAGACAAAGAATGACAGTGTATCCTCTGCCTAGCATCTGGATAGGTTCACAGTTGGGAACTATGCAGACAAACCACCTGCCCTGATAAACTCACAGGTACACACCAATCCTGTAAGTCCAGTAAGATAATATTCACACATTAATGCATAATGCTCTCTGTATGTAATCATCAGCCCCCACAATTAAAAGATACTGGTGTGTTTAGGGTCTACCAAGTGTGTAGGTAGGCATACTCAGTACTGCAATTGTCCAGTTGTCCTGCGAACCCTGTGCTAATATCAACACTAAAATACACAAACCCTGCAGAAGTGAGTACATTAATATTCCCAGTATAACAGTTCACAAACAGTTCATGTGCCAAAAGAATATGTCTCAATAACTACATTCATATGGCAGTTAATTATATGAGTAGAAAAGAAACTACATAGTCACATAAATGTTGTGTAAGCATTTGTAGTGGTGAGTAAAACTCTACACTGATAGCTCAGTACTGGAAGTGGCAAAAGTCAGGTCTGAGTACAACATGTACATCACTGTCTACACCTCTAGCTTCATTTATAAGATGTATACCAACCTTCTGACTTACACAACAGTGTCCACAGCAAACAGGCATGGGCCCCACTCTGGGAATCTGAAAGGGCTACGCCTACATACCTTAGCAATTTATAGCATTGGGTTGCTATGACAGTGAGTACTGCAATTACCACTCAGCAGGTTGTATGCATTCACCAAATGCTGGGCAACAATTGGTGCAGAGGGCATCACATGCACATGTGCAGATACCTATAAAAGCAGATTGTACTTGCTAACCCGACATGCAATCATTAAATTGCACATTCAAGCAAGTGAACAGCTCCTAGCACGTAAGAAAAAAAAATAGGTAACAAATTTATATACCTAAACAAAACTAAGGTTATCAATTAGGACAAAAAAAACACAAAGTAAACAGAAGTAAGTCTCTGTACTTAATAAAAAAAAAGATCAAAGCATACACAGATGGACCTAAAAGGGAAATACAGGTATGTAACAGTTTGTAGTTACCGGCAAGTGGTAGATGTTTATGAATAGTACTGTAAATCCTCTGAAACATGCATATGTGGCAGCAGTAGGTATGTATGCACTGATGCCATGCATAAGTATTGCCATGGAGAAATTGGTGTGTAGCTGTGTGCAGTGGGACATAAGTGTGACATATGTAGCTCAGCAGTACATGTCAAACATCTGAACATGTTATCTATGGTCTGTACAGTACTGCATTTAATGGCAGTTTGGGGGAGTAGTGCAAACACCTATATAAACTTGGATGTGACAGAGTAAGACATGCATGATAGTCACATAATGTGTAGCTTAGCATGGCAACTGCTGTAGCAGGCTAGTATAGTAATGTATCATTTGCTGCTATGTATACCCTGGTACTATTACTGTATGCACACATGTGACAACTGTCCATGTTGTAGCAAGGCCCAACAGGTCATCCGTGAGGTGTACGGACTTACAACAGTGTGGACCTTGTGTCTGTATGGCACACACATATGGCGAGATACATATGTGTCTGATTTATAAGCATCTGAACATGTGCATAGAGCAAGGGACATACTGCTACTGTTTGTGAAGGTATATGTTGGTGCAGGTTGTTATGTGCATATTTATATGTAGGTTGTAGTGTGTGTCAAACAAGACAGCATACAGAGCTGGCATATGACATGTGTTGTTCAAACGCCATGGTATGATTTGTTAGGTGTATAGTCTTCCAGATAGGGGGTCCTGCTAAAGATATATGGGCTGAGAACACCTTCCAAGCATTCTGCACAAGACTGTGCAATATCATTACATAACTGTATCCCCCTCAACCTTTGCATAATTGATATTCCCACCATGAAAGGTGGACTGTATATGTGCCGATATGCATATCCATGTGTGCATAGGTTAGTACTAGGCTAACTGCCCTTGTGGGCCATTTTAAGCCTAGCCAATTTCCCCATGTGAGAATCAAACCCTGCACCTTGTGTCTACAAGGTAAATACCTTAATCATTATGCCATCCTCCCACACTATACTGTACACCAGTGGATGTTCATATGTACGCTCCAGCTCAATGTTGTACACGTATTGCCATCCCTGTTGTTAAAAGCCCTGTGCCCATGAACTACCACATAGGTGGTAGTCTACTCAACACCGAAGGTGTGATAAGAAACTACGGGACACAGGTGGACAGTAGTGTCCCTTATGATAATCACTGTGCTACACTAGTCATGTAAACTGAGTACAGTCCACATGTCATCAGTAAAGGTGTGTCATCCATGGAAACAGAGGTCAGTGTTCCACTCTACTCATCAGTCATAACACCCATCATAGAGTACAATGTCTCTATTGGTATGTACCTCAGAAGACATCCACAGCAACTGTAGATGGCAGAGACATACCTCACAAAGAGTATTACCGGACTCAAACAGATGCCCTATGCTGACTGTCTTACAAAACCACAGCTACACTGTGTCGCATACCGCCTACCCAGGGGCTACCTCTGCCTAACATACAAAGCTATGGCAAACCCACAGGTGTTGGACGTGCTCCATGTAAACAGATGGAACTCCAGACAAGCTACACACTCTACTGATCTAAACCTTGTAAATTAAAAAAGCAGAACATGCTTGAGTGGCACATTATCATCACAGACACATACCATACTGTGGAACCAACTACCTATCAACAGCAAATGAAGGTCCACCTTAGCAGTTGCCATGAATAATCATGATGACTGGATGTGAGATAGGAAACACAACTCGGTAATCACCTCTGTGTCTCTGCATGACAGAGGCACATGAAACTACATTACATGGGTGTTGAAGTGCAGGGCACCATATGTCTAGGCTTCCATAGGCCCTATGGATAACAGCCTATCAGCTACCTAGGACCCAATACAAACACGCATGTACCTGTTGCATCACATGCTATGTGAGGTTGACTGGGTGTAATGGAGAATGTGTAGGAGAATGTGTCAAAGATGTGTATATGTGTGATAGCCTAGTGGGAAACTGTATATACCATGGTATGTAGTGTTGTAGCGCTAATCCCATCAAAAGGTCCATATGCTATTGCCAGGCAGGAAAAGCAGTATGGCATACATTGTAACCTAGTCTCATGGTGTTGAATGGAGTGTGCCATTGTAGGCTAAAGCAGTACATGTATGCTTACTGATTGTTAACACTAGTGAATACAACTTACGTATGGACTGTAGTACTACCTGAAGCTGTAGGCCTCAACTGCACAGTATGGTTTATATCCACATGGCTTGGTAACACTGTTTTGTTTGTTACCTGTAGTCCTCACACATTACATACCTCAGGCATGAGGCTATGTAGGTGCTGACACACAGTACTGTATGGTACACAGGTAAATGTAATCTCGGTTGCCATACCTTTGTGTCTTGTAGGTATGTCTGATGTGTGTGTGTGGGTATGCCTGTAACATGGCCTTGCTGGTATATGTGTCACAGGATATAAGTGCGTATCTAGCAACATGTATAGTGTAGTACAGCAGTATGCCACCTATAGTGATGAATGTGCACATATGTTACTGAGGGGATTGCTATCATCAAGTAGCGTGGTGTACTGGTAGTACTGTAACTGTACTGTACATTAATTTCAATGGATGACAAATGTCGGTAAGCATTAACGTCATATACACCTCCTTTGGCTAGGTGGTGCATTGTGTCACATACAGTGTGTCATGTACTGTTGTATAGTCTTACATACTGGTTCCACTTTGTTGCTGTGCAGAACATGGTTTGGTATATAGTATGTGCCAGGCACTGTCAGGCAGTTGTGGGCTTAGCAGTCATATGTGGTATTAAAAGTGTGTATCTACTGACAGCCAATAGGTTGCTATATATGGCATTTCATTGATGTCTGTACATTAGAATGTTGAGTGTGCCACATGACTTGCTCACAATCACTGTTTCATTGTCTTCCAGGGTAATGTCACACAACAGGAAACCAGCATATTCCCCTAAGGAGGAGGAAGTGATATCAGATGCACTCATACACCATTATAACCTGCTGTTCTCCAGAACCTGCCAGGACCAGCATGGTCGCACTGCACTGTGGCAGGATGTTGTCCATCGGGTGAATGATGTAGGCATGCATAACCGGACTTATGAGCAGGTACGCCATCACTGCAGTGATTTAATCAGACATGTCCGGCAGCATGCCTCCGATGTCCACAGATAATAGCTTGCCACAGGTGATGGTGCTGCAATACATCCCCCCTCACCAGAGTGGAATAGCTGCTCCTCAGCATGGTGGCTCCTGGCCAACCAGTACAACACACATGTGTCATCATGGAGGCCGGAGTCACCCAGCACGGTGATACCGAGCGTGCAGGTAACATGGCATATCTGTAGACCACTGTTATCTCAAGTGTTATAATATGAATTAATCAGATGTGTACTGTATATGCAGAATATGTGGAGCCTGGTGTCATGCAATACTGATAATTTCGGACATTATCTGTAAGCCTGTGACTGTCACCTCATGTACTACTGTATAATTGCAAACTCACAGCAGCAATGCCATAGTTGTTGACACTGACATACTGTCTCATATCCTTGCAGGTCCCTCTGGTGTGATAGCAAGACAGCAGACCCATGCTGGTGAGTGGGCTACAGTTAATATAACATGTGCATGTCATAGGAGAGTTGTAGGCCATATACACATGTTAAACACCTACACATAGTGCATACTCTGCATGTTCTCTGTGGGACTATGCACATCCCAGTGACATGAGTAGCTGACTCATACACATGCAACACACAGAGCATCACAAACAAATGGGGTACACTGTGGTGGACATTGTATAGGCAGAGTCAATACACATGCACACAACATACACCACTTTGTCATATGTAGTATGTGTTAATAAGATACACATGGCGTATGTAGACACCTGCTGTAAGGTCATACTGCAGTATCCCATATGTCATCAACACAGCACACATACTATACATGGGGGTAGAGGCCTATCATGGGGCGGTGTGACACACGAAAACACACAACACAGTCATGTTAGACAATGCTCCCTATTGAACACCTGACATGCCCATGTAACAACTGTCTGTGAACTGTTAAATGTAGCCTAAGTGGTGCAGGTCAGGTACAGCAAGATAGTTGCCAGTGTGACATACATCAGTGGCCTTGAGTGACCACATGATGCTGCCTGATAATGGCTCATGGTAATACACTACATCCAGTTACAGTACCTACAGTACTACACATAGCATTCATTGTTATACACCTGACAGTTGTGTGCATTCAGCCATGGTTTGTATACCTATGAGTGATGGTGCACAGGACATTGGAAAGTGTTTCAGACTTGCAGTGCAATGTTGTGTCCATGTACACTTTGTGTTCCAGGGTGAGGCCAATCATTGAAAAACACACATGCATCAACGACATGTATACTGTTATCAACAAGGAAACAAGGACTCTCTACACTTGCACTGCATGCTGTTGAGCAACACACATACTGCATGCTGGCACGTGTGATAGGACTCTTTGGCATGTGATACTGTACTCCACCATCAACCACTAATGAATATGTTCCATATTGCTGTTGGTGTGTGTGTGTGTGTGTGTGTGTGTGTGTGTGTGTGTGTGTGTGTGTGTGTGTGTGTGTGTGTGTGTGAACTTGACTGAGTAGTGTATTAGTGTGCATATGTGCATGTGTGCATCTGTTCATATCTGCATGTGTGCATGTGTGCATGTGTTCATGTGTGCATGAGTGCATGTGTTCATGTGTTCATGTGTGCATGTGTACATGTGTGCATGTGTTCATGTGTGCATGTGTGCATGTGTTCATGTGAGCATGTGTGCATGTGTGCATGTGTGCATGTGTTCATGTGTGCATGTGTGCATGTGTTCATGTGTGCATGTGTGCATGTGTGCATGTGTGCATGTGTTCATGTGTGCATGTGTGCGAACATCCTGCACAGATGGTAAAGTGTGCTTCCTGTCTCCCTCTTACAGGTGCTGAGGTATTGCTGGATGGGTGCAGCAGGGAACCTGAGGTCACTGCCACAAATAGTGAACATGATGATACATGTGTTGTGGCACAGGCATGTTTGATAGGGTCTGTCGTTGGTCCACCAATCGACAGTGCACAGCTTTCCACCCCATCTATGTGCACATACATACTGCCATTACATCCCTCAACACCAATGGCCTTAGGTGAGGAACAGCATACGGTAGGCATTGACCAGGAAAGTGTGGTATCTATGGCGTATGCAACCCCACACAGCAGCCATGCCCAGACACCAGGAACGGTACCACATAAGCATATGTCAAGGGGTTCTCGTGGGAGCACCACTGGTCGTAATGCCCCTGGCAGACGTGCCCACACAGATCTCACAACCTCAGGTATGTTCTGGGCTGTGATGAAAGCACAGGCATGTATGGAATGGTACACCAGGCAGGAACTAAGGGCACAGAGGGCTCATAACACTGCGATCAATGACAGTATCCGTGACCTTGCCGGTGACATCCGCAATTACACCGATGTCATTGATAGATGTTGGAGGGAGACACTAGATGTCCTCCGCAATGTAATGTCCATGTGCCAGGACAGTGCAGGATGGCTGGGATGTCGACGTGGACATATGCCAGCAACATCATCAGCTGGCAGTCATCGTGGATGACACACAAGTGCCAGCCGCTCCTGTAGTGCCAGTACCAGCCCCAGCAATGTTGTGGCTGGGCTGTCGGTAGACCATCCGAGATGACTACATGCACGTGGCTCCGGCCAGTCCCAGCAGGGACATGGGTCCAGTCAACATCCCTCTGCCTCTGACGATAGTACTCAGTCTGGCTTAGTACCCGATACTGTCCGTGTCACCCCTGACAGGCACAGGTACTGTGTCCGTGGCCAGAGACAGTGATCTGTACAGCCTGGCAGGTACAGTTTGTGGCTGTCCCACAACCTCTCGTATTTGGCAGCGTCAAGGGGGTACTGTGTGCATGCAGACACACACACACATACTACTAACACATAGGGCTAACACATACACACACACATTACATCAACACTGACCCATACTGTAGTGTTGTCCCTCACACACACACACACACACACACACACACACACACACACACACACACACACACACACACATGTCGATTGGATGGGTCATTGTCGGGCTCTGGAAAAACAATAACACACCTTGTGCATATGATGAAACTGTGCCACCTCCTGTCATCTGTGACATTGATGCAGGAACAGGATAACATGGTGCTGATGCACAGGGTGACCTAATAGCAGTGTAGCGATGTTAGCATGGTGTCAACAGTAAAGTGTAATGATATCCTTGTAGGTATATCTGTGCAGGCATGATGCATCACAACAATGATTATCAATGTAGTATTGTTTACACCAGTGTTAATTCCAAACATGGATTGTCCGCACATGTGCCAGTTGGCTGATGTGTGTGGTACTGGCAGCATGTGTCGGTGAGTGGATGTTACGTGTGTGATGTGTGCAGTACAGATTTCAAGGTGTACATTTGGGAACATGGTGGAGGTGCACTGTTTGCATGTATGTGTATGGTGGGCACATGGGAAGGGTGACATGCCCTGTATTACACAGTGTTAATACTTGATGTTTCCTATTGGTGTCCAGTATGCATTTCACTACACATATGTCACAACTTGGGTACACATGTGTGTATGACATGGTATGACACTATGCTGTGGTTGATACTGTTAATATCGGTCATTGGTTAGCATTCTGGTAGTGTACATAACCTCAACAGCCTGATCGTTAGATGATGTCTTGACAACTGACACACAGCTGTAGGATACACAGTAGCATTAGAATCATTCTGGTATTGTACTATATCAGTTACCAGTGGTATTGACCACCACACATTCCCGTGACCACTCCTGTTTGGCATGTGTCCATCCTAGGTACAAGCAAACACACTAGGGATATGAACGTCCACATCTGGTGATGCATACAGTGGCCTACAATGCATTCCCTGGATTAGACACTTATCATCCACAGGGGTATCATACAGACAGATACCTGTTGACAAACCCATGCTGTGAAGCTATGAGCCAACAATAGCATAGTCATCCACATTTACTACACATAGTATCCTGACAGTACCACAATGGTAGTAGCACACATCATGTAGCAGGGGTACCGATGTGTACAAACAGCCACATGTGATGTCATCTGTCCTTTGATATCACATTCCCAAAGGTATGCTGATGTCCCTCAGTGTATCACATAAGCAATAAGGGGTCTGTATGCATATCCACAGAGTTGTTGTATAACTACAATGAATGGCCATTATTGACAGACTGTGTTGTGTTTGAACATGTCTGAAATATGCCCCAGGCATAAACCCTCACTCACACTATTCTACAGCAGCTGTCATGTGTGTGTGTGACACAGATGACCTAGGGCACAGATCACTACAGTGGCTGGACTTGTCACATACATACATATGTGTCCGAGAAGCAGCAGCAACAACTGTCAATGGTAACAGATGTAGTCGTGTTGAAAGCAGGCTTCACACCAATGAAGTGAATGAGGTCACATGTACATATATGTCTTGGCCACACAGTTACCAATTTAGGTCACATGTACATATGTGTATTTGCCACATAGATACCTGAAGTGTGCAATGCACATACTGTTGTTTTACTGATATGTCATACAGTAGTAAAAGCAAAACCCACAACACATTGCTCACCAGTGTCACACACACAAACTCAGCAATTGCAGGATTCAAATCCCTACCTACCTATGTTATGATACTAGGGAGGAACACATTACCACAATGCGCTATATGTTTTACTGAGAGTTTTAATTTCCACTGCTGTATTTGTGGGATACTGACATCATCAAACTGGCAAAAGGGGAATTCACCTCTTTTAATGTGTTTTCACAGTCTCCAAAAAGGCCACTTCTCTCATAGGATTGGACACACACATCCCACACACACACACACTCAGCAATTGCAGGATTCAAACTTCTACCTAACTATGTGATGATATTAGAGAGGAACGCATTACCATGATGTGCTATAAGCTTTACTGGGCGTAGTCATTTCCAAATCTGTATTTGTGAGATACAGACATCATCATACTTGGCAAAGAGGAAATCACCTCTTTTGCTGTGTTTTCACAGTCTCCAAAAAGGCCACTTCTCTCAAAGGAAATTACATACACACATAGTATTTGTAGGATTCAAACCCCTACCTAACTATGTTACGACACTAGGGAGATATGCATTAACACAACGTGCTATAGGTTTTACTGGGGGCATTCTTTTGCAATGCTGTATTTGTAGGATACTGACATCATCACACTTGGCAAAGAGGAAATCACCTCTTTTGCTGTGTTTTCACAGTCTCCAAAAAGGCCACTCTTTTCAAAGGGAATCACACACAAACATTCACAGGATTCAAACCCCTATCTAACTATGTTATGACAATAGTGTGATATGCACTAACATGACATGCTATATGCTTTACTGGGAGTATTAGTTTCCAAAGCTGTATTTATGGCATACTGACATCATCACACTTGGCAAAGAGGAATTCACCTCTTTTGTTGTGTTTTCGCAGTCTCCAAAAAGACCACTCCTCTCAAAGGGAATCAAACACACACATACATTCACACTCAGCATTTGCTGGATTTAAACCCCTACCTAACTATGTTATGACACTAGGGAGATATGCATTAACATGACGTGCTATATGCTTAACTGGCTGTATTTGTGGGATACTGACATCATCAGACTTGGCAAAGAGGAGTTCACCTCTTTTAATGTGTTGTCACAGTCTCCAAAAAGGCCACAACTCCCAAAGGGAATCCCACACACACAAGATTCAAACCCCTACCTAACTATGTTATGACACTAGGGAGATACGCATTAACACAACTCGCTATATGCTTTACTGGGAGCATTTGTTTACAAAGCCGTATTTGTGGGATACTGACATCATCACACTTGGCAAAGAGGAAATCACCTCGTTTGCTGTGTTTTCACAGTCTCCAAGAAGGCCACTCCTCTCAAAGGGAATCACATACACACATATATACTCCCACACACACATTCTGCAATTGCAGGATTTAAACCCCTACATAACTATGTTATGATACTAGAAAGAAATGCATTAACATGACGCGCTATATGCTTTACTGGGTGGTTTCTATTCTCCTGCTATATTTGTAGGATGCTGACATCATCAGACTGGACATGGTAATGTGTGTGCACTTTGTTTTATGCAATCCCAGGAACGAATCATGTGGGTCAGCAGGTGTGAACAGCTTGAACAGGATTCCACAATTCTTAGCTTGTGTGATCTATCTGTGGACAAATTGCCATTCCTTCATATGAAAATACATATTTATGCACAGATTGTTGGTTTTGTGGATAGAACATGTGTCTGTGATGTTGATAAAGGGCTATTCAAAGTCTATGTGAGACGTGTGTAGCTCCTTTCAGTGATGTATGTCCTGGGTGGCTGCCTTGAAAACAATCTAGCAGGTTTGGGGAACATGATCTGCTCATTAACATACCACAGTTGGTTGGGTTGTGTGCTTGTCGATTATAATAGCTCTGTTTCTGACTGCAATCATGATGGACTCCATGGCCTAGCAGCTCAGACTTCATAGGCTTATAGGACTATAGTTCCCATGGCCTGTTGTGCACCAACACTTGTGGGATGTGCCATATGTTGCTGTAACACATTCAACAGTGTAAGATCCTGTAGACAGGGTGAGGCTCAACAGACTGTTCAGGTGCAGGGTCTGTTTGTTCTGTTGTACACTTATGACACATATGGGGAAACAATGTCATCCAAGTGATGGCATTCATTTGGCTTTGGGAGGAGCAGTTTACCCATTCTACATGTGATATCTCCTGGTATGATGATAAGGCCTTTTGTCACTGGGAGGTGGGTATGTATGTATGGGCCTGTCTGACAGGATGTCGGCATTGTCAGTCAGGTACAGTTGACCCTGACTCAGGACATATATGACTGTACATTGCTATTTCTGACATAGCTGAAGGAGGTGTCATGGTTCTGCCTGTACTCCTTCGCAGATAATCTTTCCAAAACAACGACAAACCTGACCACTAAACCCCTGTTATACTCTTTTACACACTTACCACACTACTGATCCTTTGTGATCAGTCAACAGAGCATGTCATCATAATAACCTGGCATGTCCAAAGGTCGGTTTTGTGTGTACTCTCCAGTCCAGCTGGTGCATATTGGAATTTTGACGCAATGTTACAACTGCCTTATGTACACAGACAACCCTGTCCTCCTACCAACAAACTCAGATATATGTGAGAGATGCAACTGTATAGACAAACAGGAGGCTGAGCTCTCTCAACCTATGACTGGCACAGTCTATCAGGTGGTGAAGGTAACCACACACACCACAAATCCAGTCTCACATGGACCTATGACGACAGCAAACCAAATACATTACCACACAAACACATACTCGTAGGCTCTAAATATACTCTGCTTAAGCAGCACAGACATCCAAAGTAGACACCCAAACAACTGCTAACCCACAACTATACACACATATCACATAGTTCACAAAGTCCGTGTGCCACACAGTCACTGCCCTTAGGCCTAAACAACACACCTAATACACTTGTGATAGGTAACTCTTATTGTCAGTCACACTGACGTCCCACTCACCAGGCTGAACAAGGAGATAGTCACTTTGTGCTGTCTGTCAAGTGCCAGGATCTGCCACATAACACATGCACTCAGGTCACTCCAAGGCAAATACAAATATGGCTCCATCATTGACCATGCTGGTGTGTAAACCCTCAGATGTTCCTCCCTGGACTACATGACAAGAGACATAGAGGAGCTCTCTGATCATGTAGCCCAGGCCAGTATGACCCTGACCTTGTGTAGCATCTTACCCTGACCGAGAATGATGTCACAGTATACAGACAAACTGATTACTTTTAACAGTTGGCTAACATATTGGTGTCATTCAAAGGGGATCCAGTGTCTGTCAGCCTGGGATTACATGCTCGACATGCCACATAGCATCGCTATGGATGCCATGCGCCTGTCACCCCTAGGCTTTCAAATACTGGCTAAGGCTCTTGCCACACCCATAGTGGCTGTTTTAAGTGAGGTTCAGAAGACAAAGCCACCTCCATAGACATTACAGGGTAAAGGAAACAGAGAGTAATGCTGCTCAACAACAGATGTCTAACCCTCAGAATGCATACACTCAGGACTCACCTCAGTATGGAGACTGTCAATATATGTGCAGTAACAGACACCTGGTTCAGGCTCCCAAAAGCACACCAGCACTACCAGGTTTTACTTCATACCATGCTTTTTGGACACAAGACTCGGACCGGCCAACAACAATAGGGGGAATATCCATATACATCAAACATACACACACCTCTGGGTTGGTAGGACTGCACAAAGCATCGGAGAATGTACATGTGCAACTAACAGTGGCTCAAACTGCATTTCAGTTTGTAGACTGCTACAGACCACACTCCCAAACTCGGGAACAACACTCGGTATTCCTGAGAACACTGGGGAATATGAAGGTCTCTCCAAACACCATTATATTGGGTGACTTCAAATACACAAACATTGACTGGGAATACTACTCAAGCACCAGCACACTCACACAACAGTTGCAAGGATTTATAGACTCAAATGCTATGGCATAAGTGGTCACCACAACCACAGGAGGGTAAAACATGTGGGACATGATCATCACCAACATCGGGACTCTATGTTCCACACCAGAGGTATACCCCTCATTGTTAAGGTCAGGCCATACATTTATCTCACTGGACATACGTATCCCATCCACACCCCCATCCTAGGTGATCTCAGTGAAGTACTTCTCATAGGCAAATGTCACACTTCTACAAACAAAGTTGGTATCCATCAAAGACCCTGAGACAGTGTTAATTACGGTTCAGACCACTTAATCCTTTACAAACCTATTTTATGTACATCTACTGGAATGCATGGATCGTGCTATCACAGATAACTACACGACTCACTCTTCCAAAGGCAGGGGACCTGTCTGGTGGACCATGGCCATTAATAAGCTATACAATAACAGGAGGAGGCTACTACATGATAGAGCACAATCACAAAAAGGAAGGCATCTCTGATCAGTACTATGGAATAGCTACGATCACATGTTGATTCATCTAAGGGCCACTTCTAATGGACACTTGTAATAGACACTAAGGACAATCACAAGGCCTTCTTTAGTTATGTCAGGGACCTGGGTGGGAACTCACAGATATACTGTGAGTTACTGCATAATGACAAAACATACAGTGAACCCACTGACATTGCAAACATCCTGGCAAACAGGTTCAGTGGAAATGTCCCCCCCATCCCCCCTACGGTGCAAATGTCCATCCCAACAGGGTGTAGCCTTCCTGACATCACAGATGAACAGGTGAGTGCTGCCCTCTCCATAGCAGACAACACAGCATCAATGGGACCAGACGGTGTCCTGGCCTGCGGCTTACATGAGATTCATGATGACCTTAACACTCACATTATGTCACTGTTCAATATCAGAGTTACTACAAGATATGTAGCCAAGGAATGGCGTACAGCATTAGTGTTCCCGCTCCACAGAGGTGGTGCCACAAGGGAGCCCAGACAATATCGCACTATAAGCCTAACTATCCTGGTCTGCTAAGCTATGGAGCGTATCGTCATGGAACACATATACATAGACATCTTGAACCTACAGACAGTAAATCCTACACAATTCAGCTTTGTTGTGGGCAGATCTTGCCTCTTTAACCTGTTCGACGTCTTTAAACAGTTACCAGGTCCATAGATGTGCAGAGGGTTGTCCACACAGCCTACCTGGTGCTCGCACAACAGTTCAACATAATACCCCACTCGGCCATTATACATAAGCTCAACGGCTTCAATATCTACACATATGTCACAGGATGGATTGCTAACTGGACCATGGATAGCACCCACATGGTCAGTATTGCAGGTGCCATGTCTGACTATACACCAGTTACACGTGGCATCCCACAGGGCTTAGTCCTGGGACCTCTCTTGTTCGGTATATATGTCTCAGAAGTACAGGCTAACACAGGAGGAATATGGCTGACCATGTTCGCAGATGACTGCAAACTGTGTGCCATAATCAACTCCCCAGCTGGCACAAGCATCCTCAAAAAGGATCTCACAGAGATGGATAACTGGTGCCAGAGCCATGGCCTACAGCTACCTTCCATTAGATGCATAGTCATCCCCTTTGGTAATAAAGTGCCCACACATTACCACATAGGTGATGATACATCACGTACGGTGGGTGTGATTTGTGATTTGGGGACATGAATAGTTAGTACTCTCGCCTTTGACAATCACGTTGCCAATGTTGTTGGACACACCTTCTATATAGCCTACCTTATCCCATAGGGTTTCACATCTAGATCAAGTGGGGTCATTGTGCCCCTATACTCATCAGGCCCATGCTTGGATACAATGCCCCATTTTGGATGTACATTACCCGACACCTGCAGCAACTCTAATGTCCACAAAAGTACCTAACCAAGTAGATCTAGGGACTCACACAGATGGTATGTGCAGTTTGGCTATGGTGACCCCAGCTCTCCTCAGTCGCTTACTGCCTACTCGGATGCAGTCTGTGCCTGTTGTTTAAAGCCATTTCCATCACAGCATTAATGGACAGGCTCCACCTCAGTATATCAAAGTCCCTTACAGCTACACGCTCCAGGGACAGGAACATCAGCACTGATATTAATAGGACATGCTAGAGGAGCAGATTCCCATCCCAGAGGCTCCACATACTCTGGAATGAGATCCCAGTCCCACATACACAGAGACCACCACTGACCACCTACAGGTGACATCTTGACAAGTGGATGGGTGATCGTATGTTTAGCCCTGGGATATGTTCTGGGTCCCTGCTAGACAGAGGCACAATAAAATAAACATATGTGGGATATCTTGTGTGACCTACTATTTACAGGCACAGTCTACTAATCTAGCAGGGTTGTGAAAGCCAAACACACTCTGGCTAGGCTTATACATGCCCTATGGCAGATAGCCTAGTATCAACTTCTGAACCTATGATAATGTTCGGGATGCACATTGTTCATTGATGGTACTGATTGCAGGTTTTGTTTCTTCTTTGCTTTCCCACTTTCTATGAACAACCTAAGTATCTGCATAACATATTTGATTATGACAGGGTTCCACTATATTATATATGTGTCTGTTGTCATATGACTGTGTGCACAAGGCGGATTGTGAATAGTGTGAGGCTCCTGGGTTAACACATGCAACTGACGGAGATGTGTGGCCCACTGCTGTACTCAGACATGCCCTAAGTGTGTGAGCATGACCAGTTCGGCCTTTCAATGTTTGTTGCCTGACATTTGTCTCATTTATTCAAGTGTGTGAGCATGCCTAGTGTGACCTTGCAGTATGTTGCTGTCTGAGGTCCACTACATTTGTTGAGGTGTGTGAACATTACCAATATTAACATTTATACTATATGTGTGTTGAATATCAGGTTCTATTCTTACTGCAGGCCTCACCTTTGTGTCTTAACCCGACGGGGATTATGCTATGCCTGCAGGGTTTCCATGAGATACTTTGCATAGACTTATCAACATTTCTTCATACAAGCTGACGACTGACATACTGTCATGGTTTAGTGGTTCTGTACTATGACTATAGTGCACATTATCTTGAGTTCGAGGACTGTCACTGCTTTAAATTTTCATACTGGGCCGAACAGACTGCTTCAGGTACAATTAAGCAAATATGACCATGTTTACCTGCTTTTGCTGAACTATGCCCAAATTTGTTCAAACTTGCACAACATTGCTCACTGTTAACCAACATTGCTGAACAGTGCCCATTATTGCTCAGCATTGCCTGAAGTTGTGCTACTTAGTGTGTGCAATTTTGTTTACATATACAAATAGTGGTGAGAGCTGTTTAGCACTGCTTTATATTGCTTAACACATGGCAATCATGCCTCAGGTGGTGCTGCAGGGCTGCCTATGTTGGATGCACATTTTACACTCCCTATACATGTTTGTTAACAGGTAGTGTCAAGTTAGTCATCCCTTTTACTATATGTGAGAGTCAGAGAGAGGTATCATTTCCAGGGTTCCTACTGAGCCAGTGTATATGCTATGCGTTGCCTCCTTCTGCCTACTGGGGTAGGCTCAGGTTGTTCCTCCTGTGAGTCACGCTCTGCCTGTGATGGCCATGGCAATGGTGGGGGGCTGTTGTGCCCGGCCCTGTGCTGTGCTGCTCCTGCTGCAGCTGTTTTCACAGGATCATATTGTGTAGCATAGCACATACCATGACTATTTGGGTAAATGTAGTTGGTGTGCACTGCAAGGCTCCACCAGATGTGTCCAGGCACCAGAACCGTGACTTGAGCAGCCCAAACACATGCTCGATTACATTTCGTGTTTGTGCGTGTGCCTCATTATGGCGTTCCTGTTCTGGTGTGTGTGCATTTCTGATGGGTATCATCAGCCACGGCTCAAGTGCATATCCTGCATCCCTCACTAGGTGGTCATGAGGGATGTCCCCATTGGCAAATGTCTGGTACAGCTGTGTCAGATGCCTGATATGGGAGTCATGGTAGCTTTCAGAGCAGCCAGCACGCACATTCATTATTATGCCCTGGGCATCACACATGACCTGGCAGTTGATGGGGGGTAACCCTTGCGGTTATAGTAGACCCTACCCCACTCACCAGCTGGTGCTTTGATGCGAATGTGTGTGCAGTCTATTGCACCCACTACCTCAGGGTATTCCGCTATTTGCTGGAAGAGATGCATATTGCTGGCCAATACCTCATGGGAATTTGGGAAATATACATGATCACCGACATGTGCTGACATGGCATTCAGGAACTGGTGCAGTACCCTGGATGCTGATGCCTGTGAAATCCCCATCATATCGCCAGTTGGTCTCTGGAAGGTACCTGTTGCTAGTATTCTTAGGCCAACACATACCTTGGTTTATACTGGGATGGGTTCCCCTCTGTTGGTTCTGTGTGTGAGGCGTGGCCTGCACAGCTCAACAATTTGCTGCATGAGGTCTCTGTCCACTCTATAGCGCTCCACTATCGCCACCTAATGTAGCCCCTGGTAAGTTACCCTGGGCCTGTACACTCTTCTCTGTCTCCTCACTGTGGGTTGCTCAGCAGCATTCACATTGTCACCACCCTCAGCATTTTGCATATGTCGCCTTATAACAGCAATGGCAGCCCCTAACATTTCTTTGTCTCAGTAAAGCTTTTTCAGTTTTCACTTCTATTAGCTTAATGCAGTGTTGCAGTGTCTCTGAGAAAAACATAGTGGAAAGTTGTTTGCTGAGTTTTAAGTGCTGAGCTGGGCTGGGCTAGTGTGCTGCCTGTGTAATTGCCTGATTCTGATTGTTTTCACCTGCTAGCTCTGCTAGTCCTCCCTGTTTAACTTCCTACTATTTGTTGTGCTTCCTTTTCCCTTTCTGTTTCCTCAGGGGGCAGCTCCGCGCAAACAAGCACTAACACGCGCACACCAGCTCACATGCATGCACACATGCTTACATGGACTACAACTTGCTTATTCTTGCTAACACGTGCACACAGGCGCAAATGCGCTTACACGGGTTTCAACATCCTTACACTTGCTTACTCCGGCTTAAACACGCACACACAGGTGCACAAGCACACACACAGGCTTACTCGGTTTTACAGGCGTGCACACGCGCGCATACACATTGCAGGTATTTCTACAAGAAACTTTAGTGTTGTTCACTTCATACACCTTCAATTTCTTGCCTTTAGCTAGGGTACCTGTTGACACACCTCTTACAGTGATTAGTATCTGACAGCAGACACATGCCACTCTACTCCAATGAGCTTTACTTCTTTCAGACATACCCCCTTTATGATGTCACCTATCTTCTATTCTGTTACACCCCTTATCCTACTCCTACACTCCACTGTCTGTGCTCTTTTGCTATGTGAACTTGGGATTCACTATCTTTACCCTCATTTGCATAGGATTGCCTACTAATGCTTGGTTACATCTCTTAGACTGAGCTTCCCCCCTTAGCAACCTCTACTCGGTAGCCATGTTGTCTTTGGACTGCCATTCCCTTGCATTGTATATTAGGGATTACTGTAAAATCCACATTTCTGGATTTTAATTATTGGTTTTCTGATTTTTAGAGCGCAGCTCATTTGTTCAGCGCTGCGTTACGCTTAAACATCGGTGATTGGGATAAAAAAATATATATATTTTATTTTAATTTTGCATTGGTGGACATTGCCAATGGCCATATGTTTGGCCATTGGCATGCTTCCTCGACTGGATGCATCCTTTTTTTGGAGCTGTTACGGCTCCGTTTTGCTATTTGCAGAACCATACTTAGTTGTCAACGGAGTACATTTTTGCAAATAACACTACTCTTACGCAGACAGGTTAGGGTTTCCTGAATCACAAATTTACCTCATTTGCATACCTTTCAGCAGCAAATGAGGTAATTTGCATAGCCTAGCCCTGTCCGTGTAAGAGAAGTTTTAGGAGCTCTCTTGCACGCCCCTGCCAGCTGTTCCTGGATCGCTCGATAGACATGTTGGTTGCATGGAGTCTTACTCTACTCTTAGACTCCATGCAAGCCTTCATGAATCTGGCCCAGTTCATATATACACAGACACACACACACACACACACACACACACACACACACACTTGTATCTGACTTGATTTATCAGATACTTGTACACATACATTTTATATATTAAATGAGTATTTTTATTGTTGGGTGATGTACTCCCATTTTTGGTTTTGTGAATTAAGTAGGTTATGGATGGGTATCATAATTTATGTATCCTTAAACCGATGAGTTGTTGTTTTAATAATGTATTAACCAATGAAATGCAGATTGATGGTATTTAATGATGTTTTGGAAGTAGGCTATTTATTCTGATGAAGTTCCATTGATGTGGAATGAAAGCACTTACTCTAATGTATTTGTTATTAAAGTTTTAAGATATTGCTTCTGTGTTTTATTTTGAGCGGCAATGTAAAAGTTCCTATAGTGCTTTTTTTATTTTAGTTTTTTTCAATATGTACTTTTGGTTAACATTCAGATCACTGCAAGCCTGCATCTACCCATCCGTTACCCTATTATCTCTTCACAGGTACCTTTAAAAGCTTATTCAAGTGATTCTAGACCTAGCTCTGTGCTGTGCAGTTCAGAAGACAGCCATGTGTCTATTAACATGAAAATGGATGGACTCTATGGAGAGAAGCAGACAGGGATGAAAACTTATTTTTTGATGGTCGGTCATGGTCCATACCATAGAAGAAATGATGTGCAGTGATATCAAGCATGCATGGTAATTACACTGCACTCCATTTTCTGGACATCTTACAAATCCTTATTTCCTCTTAGGCACTATGATTGCTGCGACTGTTGTACACTTGTTGTTGACCTTTGTCCTCCAACAAAGATCACAGAGGCAGAGGAGAAATACTCATAATTTCTCAGGATGGTGTGGCATCATTCTCTTAATATCCTCCATGAAATCCTTCTCAGGACTCATGCATAGTCCTGAATATGGTTCATAGCTATCATCTCTGCTAGTGGACCAGTTAACACATTGCCATGTATTATGTGTTACTGTTGATATTTTACTTTGCCACTGCACATTTACCAGAAAAACAACTCTAACCTTAACAGGTCCATACTTTCAGAAGTCACTGGCTACAGTTTAGCTTTGTCTTTACAAAATATGTTGTCCCAGATTAGGAAATATAGTGATGAAAATGGCAGGGAATGTAAAAAATGATACCAGCTTGTAAAAGGGAACAGCATTATGTCCTGTAATTCTATATATTTATCTGTACATCAAACAGTCCATGTCATCTTGCCTGTAATGTGATATGAACACCTGGGTACTACGTGTGTTTGACTTCACTAAGTAATTTAATTGTAATGGATTTCAACAGTGTGAAATAAATATCTAGTGTTACACATGGGCTATGAGTCTTTGACATTTCTGTTTAGCAAATTAATGTAAGAAGAGAATCAGTCATGTTATAGACATGGGTGATATATTTATTGATTTTTTTCAATTTATCATTCTTCATCCTAAAGCTCACTCAAAGTAGCTGTTATCAGAAAAAAATCCCATGTGTCACTGCAAAGTTAATAAATAAAGAAATAAAAAGAAAAAAAGGTTACATGCAAGAGAAATGTTGTCTAGATACCTACTGCAGCATACATGTCTGAAATATATCATCTAATCAATATGTTGTTTGAGTAGAAAAGTTAATTCATGGCTTTCAGACGCTATACCTTCCATGTCACTGAGAAAAAAAAATGTAAACTTAAAATGTAAATTTTACATTTTTAAGCTTAATTTTTTTATATGGTTTACTCCCTTTTGCTATACTACTAGAAACAAAATAAATAAACAAATGATGTATGTAGAAAAACAGACTTTATTAAACCTTGGCAAAGCCTTCACAGGAGTATGGAATAACATTAAAATTATATAAAAAAAAATAAAAGTATCATTAGCATGATTAATTACATATAACATTATAAAAGCTGTAATGTAGTAAATACTTTCAGTTTATTTTTAAACTACATGTTGGCTAGAGTAGTGCAGTGCAAGCTGCTTATCAGTCTGTTATCAATGTCCCCCTCATGCTCCTACAGTCTCAGTTTGAATTTCCTTTGTTTCAAAAATATTAAATCTGGTAATGCCCAAACTAACATAGCCCCTCCAATAACCTCTAGAAACTTATTAACTAATATACCCTCTCTTAATAAATGCCCATGATATATAGGGATACAATCGGGTTGGATTACATGCTATGCTTATAAAGGCCCTGGTGGATTGTTAGCCTAGTATATAAGTATGAACCTCTTAACCTGTGTAACTTTCAGAGGTATTTGGAGGCTTAAATTAATTATCAAATTAATTCAATGTTGCAATTAAAAAGCTTGTTTTACCTCAAAGTAGACACACCATTGCATTTTTCCCACTTTTGTACAACACAACTAAAAAAAAAAAAAAAAAAAAAACAGTACAGTGGGGAAAGAGCCCCCTGTCATCTGTATTTTAATCACATTTACATCACATTATTGGCAACAGTAACAATGTACCAAACCATCAGCTAGGTTTATATCACTATAAAAGGAGAAAGAAAGAACATTTCAGCGAATATGCAAAATGGGGTCGGTGTATAAAGAAGACCAATGTTTGTTCAACTCTACTCCCTAGAAGCCATCATTATTGACATCTCCAGAATGCTGGTCAAGGTATATCAGAGCACAGCCCATCGTGAAATACAGGACAAACACATTCAGTTACCCTAAAGTAATAAACAGTGTGAGTGAGCACAGGAAATCATTACCTAGCACAGATTATCATATGACTGTGCATATAAGTGTTCAAAAGCAGATCATGACAAAATGCATACCATGAAAAAAGAGAAGGTAATTATTACTGGTGCTGCAGCAAAAACACAAACACAATGACACAATAGAGGTGAATTCAGGTTTAGCATTGAGCTAAAATAAAGATGAGTGAATTAAGCACTAAAGCAACTTTAATTTACTTTTCTACTAATCCATTTGCAATTATTAGTAGCGTGAGCACACAGATTGACAGCATCTCCTCAGTGTCATAGAGGTAAAAAACAAAATGTGATATCTGTGTTGCATGTAAATGACAACAGTTGCTACGAGTTCCGTAGCAAATTTTAAACTGTACCATTTCTACATGTCTGCTTTGTGTTTATTCATTCTATGTATAGTTCCTCTAACAAAATGAGATATTATGCACAAATGCTATGGAGATTCAATATAACTCCCACAAGTCGTCTCATTTATCCACTGGATTCTCACAATCTCCGACCAGCCTAAACAAGAACCTATATTATCTGTCTTCTATGTAAAAATGTTCTCACAAAATGCACATGCCATATTATTTGGTAAAGAGGCATTCCATTTCATCTTTCTTACTTTCCTACTTATTTATGTAATATTATATGTTATGCACCTCATAAAAGCCTCTCAAAATGTATTTAGAACTTCATGCTCAGTCCATTGTTATGTAATTATAAGCCTTTTAGCCCCATAAATTGAGCGATTTATTAAAAATACATTTAGCTAGGAACATTATTTATTTTCCAGAACTATTACCTAGTTCTATAAAGTTTGTGCTATGTCTAAAATGCTGAGATGACACACAATGACTTATGTGGTTGTCTGTGGAATGACATCTTGTAAATCTCTTTATGTGACTTGCCTTAGTATATATGCTGTATGATAAATGACGGTATGCATTTAAAGAGCAATTAAGAACTCAGGCATGCTAGATCTTTGGTACAGAGTGCCCATTCTGTGAGCTGTAGTTCTTGTGTACAGGGATTGAATTCAACATTTGCCTATTATGTAATTTTGAGCAAGTCACTTAAACAGACATTGCTTTTGGGTTGCCTCTGAAAAGGGATTGGATATCTAGTGGGCCTACCTAGTTAACAAATGTGTATCATCATCACCGTCACCATTATTATTATTATTATTTATTACTATTATTATTATTATTATTATTATTTCTGATCAGATTATTAAAGCACATCAGATAAAGAAGACTGACAGTATTTGCCGAAAGAATACTGACAGATTAGCGGCTGAAGGCAGCAAACAAAATATCTGAAAAACTTCTTTACATATTAAATCAATTAACAAAGGATAATGATAGTAAATCAGTGTGCATGCCTTTGAGTGAATAAATGTTGATTTTGCTGTCAAGCACTCACAGAAGTAAAAGGACAAATAAGATAAAAATGCTGATTTAAAGAAGGCATTCAACATCCATGAGGCAGTTCATAAATCAACCCCACTACAAATTTTCAGAGAAAAGCCGATAAAACTGTTAAGACAAAGTCTACAGCATTTGAAGTGATGAAGAGATTAAAGCAATGATAATGCAAAACTGTGGCATATTTTATGACAGCAATACCTTTAATGGATCACATCAAGGAATATTTCATACCTGAAACATTTACATAAATAAGTTTTTGACAATTTAAAAACGTGTGTGGAAGGGAGCAGAACTGTTTGCAAGGCTGCTCAACCCAATCAATTATGTACTAAAACAAATAAAAAAACATCCAGTATATTGACATTATTTTTTAACATGGAACAGACACAACTTAGAATGAATAGTTGTACACAATGGACAAGGTAAAAGAATATAAAGTATATACGAAGTTTATCCTATGCAGCTAATGTTCAAAATACCAGACAATTAATGGAACAGATATTTGAAGCTTTTTAGGGTTCCACTATAAAAGGTTGATGAGGAATCAGGTCTATACAAATGGCCAGAAAAACACAATGACAAAAAATTAACCTATAAGCATGTTCTGCATGTGAAGCAAGCCCCATTGGTCCCAAAGTTTTGTGTGTGTGTGTCCATGTGTCTGTGTAGATATATAAACATATAAAGGTATAAAAATATAGCATGTAGACAATTAAACTGTGGATTTTGCTGCCTAAACATCTAAGACTACATGGTTTGAATATGACATAGCATATAAACCTATACATACATCAAGGCTTGAGACAAGTGTTCAACATATGCAAATATCAAATCATTGTTGATTAATGAAAGCATGTTATCAACACTTACTGAAAACCAGATAAAGTGAAACAAATAAGACTGAAAAAAGAAAACACTTTTCTTTTTCTGATCTTAGTAGAAAGATTCTACTACCACATTAAGACCAGGTCTGTCTAAATAGTGGTTCTATTATGGAAAGAGTGTTTCTAAAGTAAGGTGTAGAGTTAAAGGGATGGTCGGGGTAGGAGCAGATTAAGGTTAGAGTGCTAACGTTCCCTTTTCCTTAAGCCTAACTATTCACCTTACCTTAGAAAACCCTTTTTCAATTTTATTTTAATTGTTTTTGTATAGATGTTTTTATAATAATTAGGATTTTCATCTTTTTGATTGCATTAAACGATGCAATATTGCATTGAAAGCACTTTCTGATTGGTTAATTTGGGTTTTCAGTAGATGGCGATGAATGTTTATTGTTAAGTATGAAGGAGTCTTATGACTGTGAAAGTGCTTACCGATTGCAATTTTCATTGTTTGTGTTTTTTATTAAAAGCTTCTCTTGTTTTCAGCTGTGATGTTCACCTAATTTTATTTTTTATTTTGAAGTTGTTGATGTTTTAGTGCCATCTCTGCCAGCCTGTTAAGTTTGCTAGTTACCTTAAAACTTGTAACAATTAGGAAGTATACAATAACAATCTACACCCTATTGTCACAGTTTGTCAAAATTCAGTGCCCTACCAAACCTCAAGTTCATAGCAAACTATGTGAAATTGTTCACAGAGACCTTGTACAACCACTTAAATAGCTGCTTTGAGGCTGCTGCACCTATCAGAAGTCAGCCCAAAGCAAACTACATTGGTGGAATAACAATAGGAAACAAAGTCCTGGCCAAAATCAAAAAGAACAGCTCTCATAATGACAAGAGCTCACTAATTAAACTAAACAAGGAACTTAGAGGACTAATTAAATGCAGTAAAGCCAACTATGATGTCAAGTTAGCCTCACAGATTAAAGACAACAAGATTGTCTTCTACAGCTATGTCCAAAACCTTAAACATAACACACAGCAGTGGGCTGAACAGGTGCTAAATGGTACCACCTTCACCAAGCAGAGCAACATAGCAAATCTCCTGGCTGACAAATTCAGCTTTATGTTCACCCCCCTGCTCTTCTATTGCCGCACCCCCAAAATCCCTACTAGCATAACCCTCTTAGCTATTATCCAACACACAGCAACATGAAATATCCACAAACTACACTCAGGAAGCAGTCACCGGAAACAAACTCCAACTTTTAATGGTGCTTCTGGTACCCTGGCAAACAGCCTTCATCTATTCACAGGGTGCAGGTCATGGCTGCACTCGATAAGGCAAAAAATACAGTCTTACGGGGTCCAGACAATATCCCAGGTTGCCTCCTAAATAGCATGAAACAAGACGTATAAGGACTACTTGAGCCAGTTTTAATTACAGCCTCAAAATAGGCTAAATATCCCCTGAATGGATGACTGCAATGGTTATCCCTCTTCACAAGGGTGGACCACAATCTGACTCCAGAAACAACAGATTCTCATTGACAAAACTATATATAACTCAAAATTGGTTGGATAGGAGTCAGTGTTCATGGACAGATGTCAATCAAGTATATTTTAGCACATATGTTGATAACAAACAACTCTAATAAACATTCCTATTTTCTCCAGTACTGGATGCCCCTCCTCGATATTATTTTAAGCTAAGTCAGGCAGATATTAGTAATTTGATTGCAAATTAGATGTTAGGGCAATTGCCTTTTACATTAAATGCAGTATGATGTGTGATATTAGCTTCATGAGGTAGGATAGTAGGTCAAATAAGAATATATTTGTGTTTACTCCAAAAATAGTACTTATTGTACATAGTGTATATAAGGTATCTTATTTTGTCTTTGGCACATTTTCATTACTTTTGGCCATATATTAATTTTATTCCTTCATGTTTTGTAATGCTCCCCCGGATTTACTAATCTTCTGTGTACGACTAGATTAGTCTTACACGGAAGTGCCAGTGTAAGAGTATGATGGCAGTGCGCCATGCATATTAATGAGGGTGCACTGCCTCAACTCTAAAGCTTACACGGAGCATGGGCGAGTGTAGGGGGCATATCGGACTGCCAAGTAGTCTGAAAATCCACGCCCCTGCAATGAAGAAATGCAGCAATTTCGAGTTACATGAGCGAGTCCGCTCACATGTGTACAATGTAACACTACACTCCCCCATATGTTAAACAACCGGCAAAATTAAAAATAAAAAGAATTATATATTTATTTTTTCTTCCGATATAGCTGCCAGTATTTGCACGGGTTTGCGCATTGCTTAACTACAGTTAGCGGCTTAGACACCAGAAGAGGATAATAAGAAAAATATATGCAAATTAAGCAAAATAGCGATAGTGTAGTGGTTAGAGCCTTCGCACAAAGAGGAGGCATTCCCGGTTCGAGTCCCACTACTGCACGTTCCATTTTCTGTGGGAAATCTGTATACAAAAATATTTCCTGACATTTTTTTATCTATAAGTTTTGTAAAAAGCATTGAAATGTTAAATGTAGTAGTGAATGAATTATATATATATATGAAGATGAAATGGTTATGCATTCTGAAGCATGAGTACCCTATTTTAAGCAATATAAAGCACTGCCAAGCACATTTTACCATTATTGAGCATATTTAAATACAATTGCGTGTAGCTGTGCACTGCACTAACCAGCGCAACCACAACGTATTTGCACATAGCTGCGCACCGCATTAACCAGCGCAACGTCAGGCAATGTCTGGCAACGTCAGGCAACATTGTGCAACGTTAAGCAATGTTGGGCAAAGTCAGGCAAAGTCGGGCAAAGTTGAGCAAAGTCAGTTAAATACGTTCACACCTCCTTTACTGTACCTTAGCTAGTCAGGTCTGGCCAGCAGGAAAATAAAAAGCAGTGACAGGGCTCAAACTCAGAATACTGTGCACTGTAGTCACAGTACTTTATTACTAAGCCATGACAGCATTTCACAACCAAGCAGTTTCAACAGACACATATCTATCAAAGGAATTTTAAACATTGCCAACATCAGCTAAGCAGAAATGCCTACAGCTGAGTTTTTCCAAAACTGGCCAATCACAAATAAGTGTAGGAAATGAGGCATATTTAAGCTCCACAGGTGGGAATACTTGCTATAACTGGTTGTAGCTTCCTTCTGCAGTCAGCATGGCTGGTGTTGGTGAAGGCACTTGATTTAGAGCTCAACGTTAGGGCATCCAGGAGTCCAAAGTAATGGTTTGGCTCTTTATCCACAATCATGAGGAAAGACTCCTGCGGGGCCAGTACCAGGGTACCCAATATAAAACGGAGACCTGGAACAGTCTTGCCCGTGATCTCACCAGTGCCACTGGTGTTCCTCAGACAGGTGAGCAGGTCAGGCACCATTATTCTGACCTGAAGCAACGTAGGGAGGATCAACTGGACCAGTGGATCCAGGAATCCTGTACAATGCCTAATGCCCCAGTACTGAGTAAGTAGCCATTGTATTAAGTAGTTAAGAATTGCTATGCTTGTCTATACTATGGATAGGTATGTCTCAATATCACTGCATTTACTTCACAGCTGCAGGTGTCTGAGCTATGAACAAGCAAGCTCATGAAGATAGGCTGCAAAGGCTGCGTCATGAGACAGGTTAGTAATTACTCTGCATGTACTGTTATATAAAATAAATGAGAGAGCCTTCAAAAAGTCTTTTAACCCAATAAATAAAGGTGTACTAATCCTTTAATAAATGTATGATTCATGGAGTGTGTCTGTGTCATTTTCTTTGATATGTTGTTGTACTGTTGCATTCTACAAATAGTAGTGTTGTATTAAGCAGTTTCAACCCACACTTGTGTAGGCCCATATAATGTGGATGAAGGGAGTGCCAGTATCTTGTATGTATATGTACAGCCCTCAACTGTTGGTTCATGGCCAGCATGTACAGGTTAATCTGGCACATGAGTAGCTTGGTATTGTGTTCCCCAGAAATGTCAGTGTGCTGCCAGAAATGTAGGGAGCTGTTAACATATAACTGATACTTTCACCTGAACATATCTAGATAATTATATGAAAGTAGATCTGTCAGTGTACCATCTTAGCAGTAGTGTGTGTGAGCAACTCTCAAAATATGTTGCAGTAACATCTGCATCTTGGGCAGTTTGTATGTAAGATACAGCTCATGTATATAATGATCTAGCAAAATCCAATTGCACAATATAAGGACATTGGGAAGTGTAATAATACATGTAAGGGACATATAACTGCAGTTAATAGGAATGCAGTGAAAACTAGAAGGATGTATAAGTTGTTAATTGAGCTATCTTTTCCCACCCTACTGTATGTGCATAAAAAATGCAATTCCACGCCTCAATCGGTATGTCTAATCTCAAAACATTTGTTGGGACATATGTCCTATTGGTTTATAAATATTTGCATTTATTTCTATGCATGTGCGCTGTTAAAATGCCACAATATTGGTGGCCTGTTGCCATCAATTCAACCTGCATGCTGTTGTAATGTCCAATAATGTTCTATATATGCATGTGTTATGCTTGCTTTTCAACTGTTGAAAATCTAGTGTGTTGGTTTAATGGGAATACTTCTACGTGCTGTTATAACTAATCGGGAATGCTGTTGACTGTTACTAACCCATATCTTTATTAAACGCTCCAAAACATAGTTCGCATGGGAGGGCCGGTCCCAGCGGACCCACCTGTCCCACCTCAGCTGGCCATGTCACCTGGCACCAGCAGATCTGGTGCCCAGCCAGGGACCTCCTCCTCCATTGGCCCTGTGCCACCTTCAGGTGGAAGCACTGCATGGGATGGGGGGCATCTATCACCCTTTGAATGGTCCAGGCTGTGGTGCATAGAGAGATTGAACGTTCAGTTGCAGAACCTCTACGCCAGCTTGAGGCTTGAGTGGCACAACTGCTGGGTCAGCCTGCCCCACCTACACAGCCCCCAGCACAGCCACGCTCTGGGACGTGAAGGTGCAGTGGTGACGGCCCATGGGTGGGGACCTCAGTCCCGCTGTTTCCATCTGGGGGCTCATGGGCTTGTGATTTCCAGTCATCTCTCCCTGTCAGAGGTGTTCACCCACCACATGTGTCATATACCGCCCCTGTATGCATCTTGTTTGTCTTGTCCGTTTACCTCCGCAACCTACCTCCCCAAATATACCTACTTCCCCTACCCCACATTCCACTCTCACCTGAAAATAAAAAAGGGGCAATCTGCTCCCCAAAAAAAAAAAATTACGCCCCATACATAGCTGGCCATTTTGCACACATGTCCACTGGACACATGAAATGTTACTTAATTGGCATTACAACATACTTTTCTGTCCTCACTCATCTCTCAGGGGTTGAAGGGTTCATATTTACCTCCAAATTTATTGCATATGCACAGCTGTTGCTGTTGAAGAAATGGGCAGCTATGGACCTTCCCTACTCCCGTCTTGCACATCCTGAGCTATTTTCCATACTGTCTTTCTCTCTTTGTGCCCCTTTTTCACCACTTTCCTATCTCCCCATTTTTCTTTTCTTTCAAAGAAATTAACATGGGGTGAACGGGAGTAAGCACTATTAAGCAGTAGTGAGCGAGTTTGTGCAGGTTTGCGCTTGTTTGCACTTGGCTAAGCAATGCACAGCAATGTGCAGCAATGCGCAAACCCACGCAAACCTGCTTACAACTGCTTAAAAGTGCCTTAGTCACTCTGTATGTGAGGGCCTTTGTTCTGCTTAGGAGCAAAATAAAACACCTCTGTAAGTCTCGAACCCCAGACCTTGCACACACTACACAACATGAAGTACCACTAAGCCACGGTAGATATACATCAAGTCCGAGCCCTGTCACTGCTTTTTATTTTCCTGCTGGGCAGACCTGACTGGTTAAGGAACAGTAAAGCAGGTGTGAGCATGTTTACCTGACTTTGCTCGACTTTACCCGACTTTGCCCAACATTGTCCAACATTGCTCGACGTTGCCCGACATTGCGCTGGTTAGCCTGGTGTGCAGCTACTCGCAATTGTATTTAAATATGCTCAATACCGGTAAAATGTGCTTAGAATTGCTTTATATTGCTTAAAATAGGGCACTCATGCCTCAGGTGGTGCTGCAGGGCTGCCTATGTCAGATGCACATAGTACACTCCCTATACATGTTTGAAAACAGGTAGTGTCAAGTTAGGCATCCCTTTTACTGTATGTGTGAATCAGAGAGAGGTGTCATTTCCAGGGTTCCTACTGAGTCAGTGTATGTGCTATGTGTTGCCTCTTTACCAAGGCCAGGGCATACTGGGCACTCCTCCTTCTGCCTACTGGGGCAGGCTCAGGTTGTTCCTCCTCTGAGTCATGCTGTGCCTATGCAGGCCTTGGCAATGGTGGGGGGCTGTTTGGCCTTGCCCCATGCTGTTCCTACTGCAGCTGTTTCCACAGGATCATATTGTGTAGCATAGCACATCCCATAACAATTTGGGTACATGTAGTTGGTGAGTACTGCAAGGCTCCACCAGATGTGTCCAGGCACCAGAATTGTGACTTTAGCATCCCAAACACACGCTCAATTATGTTTCTTCTTTGTGCATGAGCCTCATTATGGAGTTCTTGTTCAGGTGTCTGTGCATTTCTGATGGGTGTCTTCAGCCACGGCTCCAGTGCATATCAAGCATCCCCCACTAGGTGACCATCAGGGATGTCCCCATTGGCAAATCTCTGGTACAGCTGCGTCAGATGCCAGATGTGGGAATCGTGATAGCATCCAGGGCAGCCAGCACACACATTCATTATTATGCCCTGGGCATCGCACATGACCTGGCAGTTGATGGAGGGGAAGCCCTTGTGGTAGATGTAGACCCCACCCCTCTCACCAGGTGGTGCTTTGATGCATATGTGTGTGCAGTCTATTGCATGCACTACCTGCATGCTGTTGTAATGTCCAATAATGTTCTATATATGCATGTGTTATGCTTGCTTTTCAACTGTTGAAAATCTAGTGTGTTGGTTTAATGGGAATACTTCTACGTGCTGTTATAACTAATCGGGAATGCTGTTGACTGTTACTAACCCATATCTTTATTAAATGCTCCAAAACATAGTTTGTATGGGAGGGCCGGTCCCAGCGGACCCACCTGTCCCACCTCAGCTGGCCATGTCACCTGGCACCAGCAGATCTGGTGCCCAGCCAGGGACCTCCTCCTCCATTGGCCCTGTGTCACCTTCAGGTGGAAGCACTGCATGGGATGGGGGGCATCTATCACCCTTTGAATGGTCCAGGCTGTGGTGCATAGAGAGATTGAACGTTCTGTTGCAGAACCTCTACGTCAGCTTGAGGCTTGAGTGGCACAACTGCTGGGTCAGCCTGCCCCTCCTACACAGCCCCCAGCGCAGCCACGCTCTGGGACGTGAAGGTGCAGTGGTGACGGCCCATGGGTGGGGACCTCAGTCCCGCTGTTTCCATCTGGGGGCTCATGGGCTTGTGATTTCCAGTCATCTCTCCCTGTCAGAGGTGTTCACCCACCACATGTGTCATATACCGCCCCTGTATGCATCTTGTTTGTCTTGTCCGTTTATCTCCGCAACCTACCTCCCCAAATATACCTACTTCCCCTACCCCACATTCCACTCTCACCTGAAAAAAAAAAAAGGGGCAATCTGCTCCCCAAAAAAAAAAAAATTACGCCCCATACATAGCTGGCCATTTTGCACACATGTCCACTGGACACATGAAATGTTACTTAATTGGCATTACAACATACTTTTCTGTCCTCACTCATCTCTCAGGGGTTGAAGGGTTCATATTTACCTCCAAATTTATTGCATATGCACAGCTGTTGCTGTTGAAGAAATGGGCAGCTATGGACCTTCCCTACTCCCGTCTTGCACATCCTGAGCTATTTTCCATACTGTCTTTCTCTCTTTGTGCCCCTTTTTCACCACTTTCCTATCTCCCCATTTTTCTTTTCTTTCAAAGAAATTAACACGGGGTGAACAGGAGTAAGCACTATTAAGCAGTAGTGAGCGGGTTTGTGCAGGTTTGCGCTTGTTTGCGCTTGGCTAAGCAATGCACAGCAATGTGCAGCAATGCGCAAACCCACGCAAACCTGCTTACAACTGCTTAAAAGTGCCTTAGTCACTCTGTATGTGAGGGCCTTTGTTCTGCTTAGGAGCAAAATAAAACACTTCTGTAAGTCTCGAACCCCAGACCTTGCACACACTACACAACATGAAGTACCACTAAGCCACGGTAGATATACATCAAGTTCGAGCCCTGTCACTGCTTTTTATTTTCCTGCTGGGCAGACCTGACTGGTTAAGGAACAGTAAAGCAGGTGTGAGCATGTTTACCTGACTTTGCTCGACTTTACCCGACTTTGCCCAACATTGTCCAACATTGCTCGACGTTGCCCGACATTGCGCTGGTTAGCCTGGTGTGCAGCTACTCGCAATTGTATTTAAATATGCTCAATACTGGTAAAATGTGCTTAGAATTGCTTTATATTGCTTAAAATAGGGCACTCATGCCTCAGGTGGTGCTGCAGGGCTGCCTATGTCAGATGCACATAGTACACTCCCTATACATGTTTGAAAACAGGTAGTGTCAAGTTAGGCATCCCTTTTACTGTATGTGTGAATCAGAGAGAGGTGTCATTTCCAGGGTTCCTACTGAGTCAGTGTATGTGCTATGTGTTGCCTCTTTACCAAGGCCAGGGCATACTGGGCACTCCTCCTTCTGCCTACTGGGGCAGGCTCAGGTTGTTCCTCCTCTGAGTCATGCTGTGCCTATGCAGGCCTTGGCAATGGTGGGGGGCTGTTTGGCCTTGCCCCATGCTGTTCCTACTGCAGCTGTTTCCACAGGATCATATTGTGTAGCATAGCACATCCCATAACAATTTGGGTACATGTAGTTGGTGAGTACTGCAAGGCTCCACCAGATGTGTCCAGGCACCAGAATTGTGACTTTAGCATCCCAAACACACGCTCAATTATGTTTCTTCTTTGTGCATGAGCCTCATTATGGAGTTCTTGTTCAGGTGTCTGTGCATTTCTGATGGGTGTCTTCAGCCACGGCTCCAGTGCATATCAAGCATCCCCCACTAGGTGACCATCAGGGATGTCCCCATTGGCAAATCTCTGGTACAGCTGCGTCAGATGCCAGATGTGGGAATCGTGATAGCATCCAGGGCAGCCAGCACACACATTCATTATTATGCCCTGGGCATCGCACACGACCTGGCAGTTGATGGAGGGGAAGCCCTTGTGGTAGATGTAGACCCCACCCCTCTCACCAGGTGGTGCTTTGATGCATATGTGTGTGCAGTCTATTGCATCCACTACCTCAGTGTATTCTGCTATTTGTGGAAAAGATGCATATTGCTGGCCAATGCCTCATGGGAATTGGGGAAATATACATGGTCACCAACATGTGCTGACATGGCATCCAAGAACTGGTGGAGTACCCTTGAGTCTGATGCCTGTGAAATCTCCATCATATCACCAGTTGGTCTTTGGAAGGTACCTGTAGCTAGTATTCTTAGGCCAACACATGCCTTGGTATCCACTGGGATGGGTTCCCCTCTGTTGGTTCTGTGTGTGAGGCGTGGCTGGCACAGCTCAACAATTTGCTGTAGGAGGTCTCTGTCCACCCTATAGCGCTCCACTATCTCCAGCTCATTTAGCCCCTGGTAGGTTACCCTGGGTCTGTACACTCTTCTCCATCTCCTCACTGTGGGTTGCTCAGCAGCATTCACAACATCACCACCCTCAGCACCTTGCACATGTTGGTTTATGATAGCAAGAGCAGCCCCTAACATTTTGTCTGACTTAAGCTTTTTAAGCTTTTCCTCTTTGTATACTGCAGTGTTACAGAGTTCTTGGGAAAAAAACAGGGGGGAATGCTGTTTGCAGAGTTTAAAGTGCTGGGCTGGGCTAGTCTGCTGCCTGTGTAATTGGCTGATTCTGATATGTTTCACCTGGCAGCTTTGTTAGTTCTCCTTGGTTAACTTCCTACTACTTCTTTTCCTTCCTTTTCCTTTCTGCTTCCACCTGGGGGAACCGCCGCGCAAACAAGAGCAAATGCATGCACATGCTGTGTGCATGTTTGCAAGGAGTTTCCTATCTTTTAACATTGTGCACCTTTGGTTTGAGGTTTTCAAATAGGACAACTGTAGGCACGCCTCTTGCAATCCTGAGCAACTCAAAGCAAACATAAGACACTGTGCTCCAATTAGCTTACAGCCTGTCTGACACACCCCCTCATGATGTTACCTATATTCTACTCTACTACTCACCTACTCCTACTCTTATACTCTTGGGACATGGCTCACATGCTGGAGAAAATTGGGATTCACTATCCTTATCCTCATTTGCATAGGATTGCCTACTAATGCATGGTTACATCTCTCACACTGAGCTCCCCCCTCTTAGCAGCCACTGCTCAGTGGCCATGTTGTCTTCAGCCTGCCATTCACCTGCATGGCAGAATAATCTTTTTAGTGAAAATGCCTATTTTTGGCTTTTTTTAAATTATTTTCTTGTTTTTATAAGTGCCGCACGTTTGTGCAGTGCTGCGCTATGCTTAAACATTAGAGATCGGGGGAAAAAAAAGTTATATTTTTATATTTTTAAACATTTATAAATGCCAATGGCCTTATATTTGACCATTGACATGCTTCCTCAACTGTATGCTTCCTTTATTTGGAGCTGTCATATCTCCATTTAGCTATTTGCAGAACTGTACTCCGTTACTAACGGAGTACATTTCTGCAGCTAACACTAATCTTCCACGGACAGGTTAGTGTTTCCTGGATCACAAATTTACCTCATTTGCATGGTTTTCACCAGCAAATGAGGTAAGTTGCATACCATGACGCTGTCCGTGCAAGAGTAGCTTTAGCAGCTCTCGTGCACGCCCCTGCCGGCTGTACCTGGATAACACGGCAGACATATTGCTGGCGTGAGCTCCTACACTCTTCTTACACTCCGTGCAAGCTTTCATAAATCTGGCCCGCTGTGTATAAATGAACAATATCTATGTTACCATTATATCACCTATAGAAGGCTTATTGTGAATTCAAGATGTAAAAGGAAAATAAAGAAATATATGAAAAAAAGAAACAACAAATCCATTAAATTGACAAGTCTAATATGCAAAGCAATGGAAGAAATTATCATAGAAATGATCAACAAAGACAATGTCAACCTACAAGCACTGGACCCATCCTAGTTTCCTTTTTGTTAAAGGAAGGTCATGCCTATGTAACCCTTTAGAGATCTTTGAGAGGGTCACCAAGACAATGGATTAGGAGAAAATGGTGCATACTGCATACCCAGACCTGTATAAGACATTTAATGCAATATACCACTCAGGTATTATTGACAAACTCACCAAACTAGGTATAAATCCCTACATAACTCACAGGATTGCCAGCTGGCTCACAGATGCGACTCTAAAAGTCAGGATAGATGAAAGTACCTCCACAAGGGAGTGCCTTCGGGCTAAGAGCTGGGCCTACTTCTGTTTGACATCTACTTCTTGGAGGTTAAGACTATTGTCAAAGGCATCTGGCTCACCAAGTTTGCAGATGATTGCAAATTAGAAGGTATCATAAATCCTTCCACCCCATGACACTAACATCCAGCAAGAGGGTCTAACACAGACAAAGAGCTGGGGCCAAAGTCACAGATAAAACCTCAATGCCAACCCAGGTAAATTACTCCATTGATAAGACACGTCTAAGATTTAACCCAGTAATTACTGATCTGGAAACATAAGTAGACACTATTCTGGCCTTTGACCAACATGTGGCCAAGGTAGAAATTGAATCATTCTATGTCACCCAACTTATAAGTAAGGGTGTGTCATCTAGATCCAAGGAAGTTATAGTACCACTTTTATTAACCCTTATACGACCCATCATTAACCACCCCATTTGGCATGTAACTGCTCATGAATACACAGCAGTTGGAATGCCCACAGAGGTTCTGTGTTAATACATTGTCCTATACAGATCACCTTAAAGCCCAGTCTACATACTCAATCTTCTACAGGTTACTGAGGAGATATATGCCTGACATTTAAGGCATCCTCAGATACAGTCCTGATGGGACTTTTGCACATCCACAAACTGATTAGCACCAGAAACACTAGATCCAAGGATTTAAACTTTGCTTGCAATGTAAATAGAATATGTTTATGAGACAGATATGTGTCTCAAAGGATCTCCATGTTCTGGAATAGCCTCCCCATCCATGTAAAGCAGACTCCATCTTTAACCCTATTTGAACATAACCTTGACCATTGGATGGGAAATCAAAAATTCATCCCTGGTCCTTCCCCCAAGTTTTTCATAGACAGAGGCAGACAGCAAATATTCATTAACTAACGTATCTTCTCCAATAAACCATTAGCAGCCTCCTAACCAACAATACCCATCCAAATAAACACCTTTGTTACATGGGGAAACAACTGGGTTTGATTGTGCAGCTAGGCTTATAAAGGCCCAGGTGATTGCTAGTCTAATATATACCTATGGACATATGAACATCTTTTAATTACTTTTAACATTAAGCTAATTTCCATTTCCCCTCTCCCTCCAACACACTTTCTGTTAGTAGACATTACCCCTACATATATCACTCAGTGTTTTTCATGTTTTAGCTGTAATCCCTCTCATTTATTAAATGGAATGCATCAAATCATTATTTTATCTTAATATTTTTCCTTCATGAAATAATAAACTTTTGTAGCATAGCAATCATTACACATAAATCAACTTCATCCATTGTATAATTTACTAATTAGTTTATACTCTGTCTCAGTTTAATAATAATGAAAAACAATCACATTGATAGAATAAAACTATATTCTGATGTCCTGATGTTAACCAAACACTTAAAGTTTTGAGCTGTTTCCAGGTGTTAAACATGGCCTAAAGATGCAAGCTCAAGAAGTCAGTAAAGGTGCATAACAACACAATTGTTAGCATTAGGTCCATCAGAAATATAATATCTAGTTTTTACATTTTTGGTACCTTTAGCCTATCTGTGCAGCACTATCTAAATAGAAGAAAGCAGCCAACAATTGTCAGGATGTAAGCCTACCATCATAGTTACTCTTTTACAAAAATCAAATCCTAGAGTAAACTATGCTTTGTAAATTTAGAGCATTTTATACTGAATTGGGTGCCAAGATTGCCCTCTAATACTAGGAAAAAGATAAACATGTTAATATGTTCTTTATCACAAAACATAGTCATAGTAGTTCAAGGCAGAGTGCTTAAAAATTGTTGAGCACCTCCTATTTGGTGATAGAATCAGGTCCCTAACCTAAGAAACTAATAGGAGAGCTAAGAACAACAGTACAAGGTAAAATTACTTTGCTATTGCTTGCTTCCCATGTCTCTGAATGGCCCCCAAGATTGTCTCGTATTTTTGCTCTGACTATTGTAATTATTTTGATTTTTAGGTAAATCACTGAAGATTACATTGAGTGAATAACGTCAGCCATCTATGTTTTGTAATTCTTATTCTTCAGAAAATACATATTAATGAGAAATCTGTTTTTTAGTCAACAATTAAAGTCAATATAAGCACTATTTAAAAAGTATAACTGATTTTGATTTTTATTTTCCTCCCAGTTATTTTTGTATTTGTCTGCAATTCTTTAAACAAGTAAGCTGACCGACATGCTGCTATCTGACAGTGCTAGGTACATTACTGGCTTTCAAAGCCAGTGAAACCATTAAAGATCCTACATGGTTTTCTCCTGTAACTGGAATTACATGCAGCAAATAAATATAAAGTTCCAAGTTCTACAAATAATTATAATCCAGTAGTAATTAACTGTAAATTTTTATTATCGGTTCCCAACATGGATCCCTGGATTCACTTCTTGAGCTTTGCTCTTGAGGTGAATTGCTTGGTATCCATGTCTCGAACATATAATAAGCCTGGTATAATCAGAGAACTGATCATAATCTTCTGTGTTGTGAACAGAAATAGGATTTTCCACATCATAATTCGTTACCATTTTGCACATTATGTGGCATTTTCATTTACATGATTTAGTTCATTTTGATTCCTTCCTTGAAATAATAATATTTCAAGTTGCCTGTTAAATAATATGTTTATGCATGTATTCATCTATCTGTGCATCTATCTATATCACAAGACTCACACAATATGGATGAACAGATAGATAGATAGATAGATAGATAGATAGATAGATAGATAGATAGATAGATAGATAGATAGATAGATAAAGATAAACAGATAATGCACAGTTGTTTAAAACACTTGCCATAGCAGTACATATTCAACATGTTTTTCTGGTCTGAATTTCCCAGTCCAGAGATATATAGCAGTGAAAGCCAAGATAAGTCAAGCATTAATAATCACATGGGCTTAATTACAATTAGCCCTGCTGGCATTCATGGAGGAAGGTTACGGGGACGTCGGGAGGCATACGCACTGTACTGATTTCAGTACAACGTATGTAGAAGGGGGGGGTAGCATTTTAAATGTTCACTTTTCTTTGTTTTCGCGCTTTACTGCACGATGACATCAGCGCAGCCAGTAGCTCCAGCCTCCGCACATGTATTTCCGGCCGACCAGCCAGTAGTGCATCAGGGCAGCCAGTCAGGAGCTCCGCACATGTATTTCCAGCCGACCGGCCAGTTCAAATGCTTTAGGAGGAAGCGTGATGTTGGTCTCACTTCATGCTTTCCGAGCAGGAAGCGGATTCATTATGGTGGTCTCACGAGTCACAACCAAGGGTGCCAGTTCAAATGCTTTTGGTCAAAGCGGGAGGAGGAAGCGTTATGAAGGGTGCCAGTAGCGTTATGATGTTGGTCTTTCATTATGGTGGTCTCACAACCAAGGGTTGGCGAGTAATATGAAGTGTGTGTGTGCGTGTGTGTGTGTGTGTGTGTGTGTGTGTGTGTGTGTGTGTGTGTGTGTGTGTGTGTGTGTGCGTGTGTGGGATGTACTGGTGTGATTACTCATGGTGGTGTGGTAGGGAATACCTCAGGCTTGAACCATGTACCTTGTATGCAGGTGTTAAAGACCTGAATTCCCTACCCACCACCATTTGTAAAAAAATTGCAGATTTTTGCCTCATATTTGATCTGATCAATATCTGTATCGTATCTGTGTTTTTTAAATATTGCAATGCTTGAAATTTGATGGTGCAGTAGTAGCAATGTAGCATTGATGCCTTACGGCTGTAGGTTCTTGGGTTTGGTTCTTGGCTGGGGTGCCTTTTTTGGGGGGGGGTCTGTATCTTCTCCCTGTGTTTGTGTGGGTTTGCTTTTGTGTCCTCCCATGTTACAAAGACATGTCTGCATCATTTTTTCCTGGGCCTCTTCTGAGAATTGTGTTTTTTTTTTTTTTTTGTTCCAAGTCAGACTGTCCTGTTTAACAAATTGACAGGCATTTAAATTTCAGACTTCAGGTTTCTGAATGTTTACTTCCTTACATATTTGATGGTGCAGTGGCAGTATTGTTGCCTCACAGCTGTAGGTTTTCTGGTTTGATTCTTGGCTGGGGTGCCTTCTGTGTAGAGTCTGCATCTTATCCCTGTGTTTGTGACATAGTAAAACAACTTTTTATTCTAGCAATAAATATATACTAACACAACCTTTTTTATAGCAATTTTTTTAAGTTTATGACTATTTGAAATCTGTCCTTATTTTTGGGACTGTAATACCCTGTTATTGGCTTTGTCCAGGTTTTTTGTGCTAGGGTTGACAGCTATAGCAAGAACTGAATTCACTGAATATGTTTGAGGGCTGTATTCCCTCATTACTGGGTTTGTCCAGGTGTTTTATGCTAAGAGGTTGACAGCTATGGTGAGAACTGAATTCATTAAATGATAGCCATTTAAGTTTCAGTCTTCCTCTCTTTCACAAAGCAGGTGATTTGGCATAGTGGTATGTTGTTCTGACTATTTTGCACAGTGACCTTGGCAGTAAAATGTATGATGGTAACACAGCATTTTATTCTAGCAGCTTTCCAAGATTATACAAGCAATGTTTAATGTGTTCCTGTTTTTTGCCCTTTTGACCCACCCCAATAAATTTGGATTTTTCCAGACTTCTTGTGCTGCGAAGTTGAGATGTAGTTAAGTATTGCGTAGATTTTACAAGGAACTGAGTGCTGCAGGGGAAGAGAAGTTTAGTGCTGATTATGCTAAGTCGGCTCACATTGCTAGTAGCACAAAATGTTGTGTACTTGCTTTTAATGCAGAAGATTGTTGGTTCTACTCCCATAAGGGGTGAATGCTGCTGTACTGAAAGTTAAGACACTAACTGTGAGCCTGTTATCAGTTTGCCATCCATTTCCTATTGCAATATTGCTAGCTTATTAATGTAATTTAGGCAATTTATTCCTCAGGGGCATCAGACACTATTTTTCGGTGAAGTCATGAAATATAAAGGTGATTGCTAGCAGCAACCTCTTCATTAGTTAGATTTATTTAACGTGGAATTATTTAGATGACTTTTTTACTACTTCAGAGATTGTGCATATTTACTGATAATGGTGGACTGTAGAAGTTTGACGACTTTTATGATGGAAATGTTCTGAATTGGGCAGTTTTGTTTCATTGTTTACTGGAAAAATGTTTAAAGCAATAGGAAGGTGTATCAAAGAGCACATGTATGTTTCATATGCAAGGGGCCTATGATTTAAAAGCAGCCCAGAATTAATTTTTATCTGCCACGGGTAAAATGTATTTTTCTTTGAATGTGGGTTTTAATGTTGTTTCAATGAATGTGAGTTTCAAGGGTAGAGAAGTTTTAATGCCAAGTTTGTTTAGCATATGTCTTAGTGTTTGTGCTGTAAAATGCAAAATAAAACTTTCAAATGAAGTTCAAATCATCATAGAAGTAAATCAGTATGCACACTAGTGTCTATGGTAAATGGAGTGAAATAGCAAAGTAATGGATCATTGGAATGGCTGCAGGGGGAGGCTCCATTCGACCATGGTTTTGTGAGGGGGAAGGGCGGCAAACTTAGACAGCCCCAGCTGAACTATACCTCCCAACTGTCCAGATTTTCAAAGAATGAATAGATTTTTTTGCTTCTTATTTTTGGTTTGTTCCTCAATTTGTGGTTTTCTGGCAAATGATTTAGGAATTAAGTCACTAAATAATGACACACTAGTTTCAGACTTTATAACCTTCAGAAAAATGCATGCTAAAATAAGACATGCTCTATCAACTGTCCCAGTTTATACAAGAGCAATTTTTAGTACTGTTTATATGTTCCCTCAATATATTTGGCCTTGTCCAGATTTATTGCATTAACAGGTTGAGGGGTACATGCAAATTGCTTTATAGAATTAGGCATAGCCAAACCTCAACTGTCCCTGATTTTGGCTCAAAATGTTGCTCTTCCCCTAATGATCCCTCCACAAAATAGCAATTTTGGAAGAAAACATAGAGTTTTTACTTTACTTTTATAAATAACTGTAATGATCAGAGTTATATATTACTTTTATTTCAGAAATGCATCAGCTGCTGTAAGTTAACTGTGCTCATATTAAAATGGTGTCCCTCCTTTGACAAGTTCCCAGCTGTATTGTCTGGCAATTTTATATTTTTGCATCACATTTTTGGTCCGTTTTTCATAAAATTGCAGTTTTCTGGCAAATTAGTGGCAAATTGTTAAAGACCGAAGTTAGAAAATAATGCAGACATTTCAGTTTCAGATTTCATACCTTTCCGAAAATCCGTACTGATGCAAGACCTACTACTATTATCTTTCTAAGTTTATAAGAGCAATATTTAAAAAAAATGTCCTTATTTTTGGGCCTTTGCCTCAGTTTTATTTATGAGTTTGTTGCTGTAAGAGGTTGAGAGTTTGTGTTTGTGTGTGTGTGGTAGGTAGCATACCTCTCAACTGTCCAAATTTTGCAGAATGTCCAGATTTTTGCCCCATATTTTTTGTCTGTTCCTCATAAATTTTGTGATTTTCTAGAAAATCATTGAAGGCTGAAGTTGCTAAATAATGACAGACATTTGAGCTTCAGACATCATGTCCTTTAGAAAAATTCATACTAGCACAAATCCTGTTATTCTAGCAACTTTCTAAGTTCACGAGAGAATTATTTAATATCTGTCCCTGTTTATTTTAGGCTTTGTCCATATTTCTTGCACTAAGAGGTAGGTAGGGGTGTGTGTGTGAATGAAACATCCTAGTTAGTGGTAGCAGGTGGTTAGTAATTTACTCAAGCTCAAAACCTGTACCTTAGTTACAGAAAACAAAAGCATAAAGTCTCTACCCCAACTACCATGCTGCATTTTTCAAAGAACTGACATTTCAGGTTAATTTTCAATTCAAGGAACCGAGTTTGAGTGAATTTATATTATATTACTGAAGAGGCATTACAGCAAATGCCTCTTCATCGACACTAAAAGAGCGAACCGTGAATTACGAGAATGGCCATAGCTTGGCTGTGGAGGGGGGTAGCAGTTTGAGAGCTGTCAGTACAAATTTGAAAATCCTAGCTACACCCCTGAGGGATAAATAAATACTTGCAGGAATGAGCCATTAATTCATTACACACACACAGACACACACACACACACACACACACACACACACACACACACACACACACACACACACACACACACACACACATTTCTCAGCTACTGAAGCTTTTCAGTCATAAAAAAGGTACACAAATAAAACACATTGAATGCACCCATAGGAAATGATCATCTGCAAGCTAATAAATAGATTAATGTGATTATAGTCATTGAGTTGTTAGAAGACCAATGTGCCAATAAATAATGATTTAACCCTGACAGAGGTAAGACTTTATCTCTTCATGAAGCAGCTTTGTTAAATTTACTAGGCAACACCTGAATAACTGCAGTGTTTGAATCATCATAAAAGCAAAGGACCTGATCACTGAATGGCTATCTAGTTGTGTAAATGTGAGGCATTCCTTATTGCAAACGGACTACACACTCATAGTCACCTCAAATACAATGTATCTCTTCACAGCCCAACATCATTAAAACTAATCAAATTGTTAGAATATTTGGACACATATATAAGAAGGCTGACAATTGCTAATAACTGGAAAAGAATCTGATACTGAGTATCTTTTGTTGTTGTGAGCACCTCATGTAAGTATCCTATGCTCCATCTCTCCATTATCAGAACCCGATATTTGCGTATGTGTAGAATGCTGACACCAATGTGTTGTGGGGAAGTCAGCAGCTGAAAAAATGCCTTAAATGATAGTAGTCGCAAAGATACTCTTCCTTAATCTGAATTTCCGTGAAGAGCAGAATGCAGAGTCTGAAATATTCCCTTGCAAATTTCCACTGAAAAGGGAGATGGATAGCAACTGATCTTAAATAGTGTTCTGATAAAAGTTATGAGACAGTCATAATGAAATTGCTAAGCAAATGGATAGAAAATTATAAACTGTATGCTTTTCCACAATTTATCTACTTTCAGCAAGGACACAATAAGGAAACAGCTGATTAGTCTGTCAGGTGTGTTTTGTCATGGATATTGGGGGATGTGTGGACTTTCAATCACTGTGGATGCTAAAGTATGTGCCCTCAGTACACTTGCTATAGCTATCTTCCAGAAACAGACTGGGATCACTTCTGGTATCTTGCAGGTTTCTGCTTCAAGGATACTTCATCAGATACTGGATCTACTCTTGGTACATGTGAATCAGTACATCTATTTCCTGGTGTCACTTCATGTCTGATCTCAGATTAAGCACACCTTTTAAGGGTTGGCACACTTTTCACTGAGGTGCTTAGTAATATTGCACTCATGTTGCAATTAAGACTCCATCTTGTCCCCAAGGGGAGGGGTACTGCAAATAAGAAGGTCTACCATTTTGTTATCTGCCAGGTAGTGTGTGATGCTTGGGGTACAGCACCAATGTGCTTAGACTACATACTAGCAGTGCACAAGATTTCCATATCTAGCACACTAATTCACTCTACCACCTCTTTCTGCTTGGTATGATCCCAAGGTCAACTTGTTCTTAAGTGCAAAATTGTCTTTTTGTGTTATCACTTAAGTTGCTGTTTATGGTAGAATATACTGCTTAATTTGAAACCACTTTTTCTATGTTTTGTCTCTCCTCTTTTTTTCTATTTTTTTTCATTGATGCTGGATATTCACTGGAGCCATGACTCATGACAGCAGTGAGGAATCCCAGTGAAGCTACAGAATATAATTTCAATACAGCCCTATCAAAGATCTGCATAGTCACCAAAACAGTGTTTCATGTGTGAAAAAGGTGATTCAGATGCCTGTATCAAGCTGTGTGCAACCATCAGTATGACTCAGCTTCTGCATGCAGGATGTTAACTGCATGTTGCATTCTACCCAATATGATCCTTCATCAATAATACAAAAAATGGTATTCACATAGCAAATACAGTAAGCTCCAAACGAACAACAATACAACAATGATGGAACTCAGAAACAAAACTGTGGAAAAAATAATAAATTTATTCAGCAAAGGTTTTGAGACAACTTTTCTTCAATGCTTTAACAGATAAAAAATATCCACTCATTATTTAAACATTAAAGGTAACAACATCTAACCAATCAAAATGCAGCCAGAATACTTCATTAAAACAATTAAAACATAATTAGGAAATAATTTAGTTAATAAATCAAATATATAAAAATATTTTCTTTAAAACTGGTTTAATGTTAACAGTCTCATTTAACCCTGGGTAGGCAACTGTATGAAAGTAATTAATTCATTTATATTCAATACACTCAGCATTTAAAACAATATAGTCCTCTCTAATGTTTCTATTTACAATGCTAATCACTCAAAAAGTGAAACTATGAGGCTCTTGCATATCAGTTGTATGCTTTTTCAAGAGCATTGTCCTCAACTTTCCTATGTATATCTGAAAGATGTTCTACAATACATTCTTTTAATATTCTATTAGTGTTCCCAATGTAGAAACAAAAACAGTTTTTACAACTTGCCAAATAAATAATATTTTTGGTTTTGCAAGTTGCAAAATAACAAAAAAAAATTCATATTAACTGGAAGTATTAACTCAATTTTTGTTTATATATTTGCAAGAAAATGACACTCATAACATGAAATAGTTGTTTGCAGATCACATTATCGAAGTTTCAGTACTTCGAATACCATATAGTCGACACCATATGAGCGAAGTACTAAAACTTTGAAAATGTAAAAAAAAACAAACAAACAAAAGTAACTGCTGTGAGCTGGGGGGGCAAGCCCCCCTGCACCCCCCATGTGGGGGGCTGTGTGACCCCCACACCCCCCCTACTTAAATATACCAACTCCAAGATCGCACTTTAATGGAGTTAAGTGCAAGAAAGGGAAGGTTTCCCTTTCCTAATCTGTAGCGCGATCTCAGAGTTGGTATATTTAAGTAGAGGGGGTGTGGGGGGGGGTGCAGGGGGCTTGCCCCCCTGCCTACAACCTATACTTTTTCTTTTTTTTTTCTAATAATTGTTTACAAACATTCGAATATTGAATCTTTCGATCATTAAAGGTCAACCTTTAGTGATTTGAACAATTGAATATTCAATGTTCCATTAGGAACCTTAAATAGTTCCCCTGGTTGTTATACTAGCATTTGTATTAACTAGAAACCCAATGTTGGACAATGGAAGGTACACCACACTACTCGCAACTAGTATAAACAGACTCCTTCTCTTTAATACAATTAATGCAATCAAGATAATAAAACACAGCATTTTCGTCCGAAACACCATCAGATTTCTTCAGATACACCATGTATCTAAAGAGGTCTGATGGTGTTTCAGACAAAAATGCTGTGTTTTATTATCTTGATTGTGTTAATTGTATTAAAGAGAAGGAGTCTGTTTATACTAGTTGCGAGTAGTGTGGTGTACCTTCCATTGTCCAGCATTGAGTTTCTAGTTTTTATTTTCTGGACTTTACTCCTTTTTTGTCAGCAATTGTATTAAGTTGCATATTAACATTTTTAAAACACAGCTGCTGTCTAAGATTCCTTTCTTATATACAAAATTAGGTTGTTAATCTATAACTTCATTAATTGTAGTAGAGGAACATAAAATGGACCAATTATCTTTAATAGTATTCTATATCTTACTAGTGTACAAGTTCTACTTACTACAATATATAAGTCTAGATGCAGAAATAGGTAGTTCTTGTTTGTGTATTACTCAACTGTTTTTTGGAAAAATAAGGTCTTGCTAAATTACTTCTCTCACTTAATATCTTCGTATTATTATCTAAGATGACCATTTTGTTACCTCTTTCATTAAATTCAGAATACATTTCATTAATCTGTATCAAATAATCATCATAGGTTCATAGGTTTATAGGTTCCTACTAGGCTATCTGCCCTAGGGCATTTATAAGCCTAGCCAGAGTGTGTGTGGCTTTCACCACCCCTTAGGATGAGAATACTATACCCATTAGTTTGCTGTGCCTCTGTCCAGCAGTGACACAGAGATGATTCCTGGGGTAAACCTACGATCTCCCATCCACACGTCAAGATTTCTCTTGAACAGAGTCAGTGAGGGGCTCTGCCTCACATGGACTGGGATTCTGTTCCATAGTGTAGGGAGTCTCTGGGTGATGAATCTGTCCCTCTAGCACGTCCTATTTATATCTGTGTTGAGGTTTAAGTCTCTTGCTCTCATGGCTCTGGTGGATTTGGATTTTTTCAGGTGGAGCATGTCCATTAATTCCGGGTTGGAAATGGCCTTGTATGTCAGGCACAGATCACCTCTGAGCAGACGGTATGCAACTGAATAGAGCTGGAGTTTCTTCAGTCGGGCAGCGTATGACATATGTCTGAGCCCCTTTATCCTTTTGGTGAGGAACTTTTAGGGTCTTTCCAACTGCTGCAGGTGTTGGGTAAGGTACATTCCGAATGGGGTGTTGTACTCAATCATTGGTCTGATAAGTGAAGAGTACAGGGGTACAATGACCTCTCCTGATCTGGATGTGAATCCCTTCATGATCAGGTGGGCAATGTAGAAGGTCTTCCTAACCACTTTGGCAATGTGAGTGTCAAAAGAGAGGTTACTGTCAACTTGGGTCCCCAGGTCCCTGATAACTTCTTCCGTGTTTAATGGATTACCACCTATGTGGTAATTAGGGGTTACCTTGTTTTTCCCAAAGGGTATGACTATACATTTTTTGGCATTTAGCTTAAGGCCATGGCTCTGGCACCAGTTATCCATTTTTATGAGACCTCTCAGGAGGATGTCTGTGTCTGATGGAGTGTCAATTATGGTGCCCAGTTTGCAGTCATCTGCAAATTATGTCAGCCACAATCCCCCTATGTTTGCCTGCACTTCAGAAAAATAAATGCCGAACAAGAGGGGGCCCAGGACTGAGCCCTGTGGGACACCGCTCAGGACTGGCTTAGAGTCTGACATGGCACCAGCAACTCTAACCCTGTGGGTTCTGTCCTTGAGCCAGTTTGCAACCCATCTTGTGACATATGGGTTTACATCTAAGCTGGTGAGCTTTTCTATGATGCCCGAGTGGGGTATTGTGTCGAACGCTTTTGCTAGGTCAAGGTAGGCTGTGTGAACTGCCTTACCCTCATCAATGGCCTTAGTGACTGTTTCAAAAAAGTTGACCAAGTTCAAGAGGCAGGATCTGCCCTTGACAAAGCCAAATTGGGTAGAATCCAGTGTCTGTAGGTCCCCAATGTCTTTATTTATGAGTTCCATTATGATCCTCTCCATAGCCTTGCAGACAAGGCTCGTCAAGCTTATGGGGCGGTAATTTCCAGGGTCCATAGAAGCACCGCCTTTGTGGAGTGGGACCACAGTTGCCATATGCCATTCTTTGGGTACGTTTCCTGTAGTAAGGCTAAGATTAAACAGCAGCCTTATGTGTGGGTTTAGTTCCTCATTGAGTTCATGTAGCACACAGCCGGGGACACCGTCCGGTCCCATTGATGCTGTGTTTTTTTTTCTTTAGAGAGAGCAGCTCTCACCTGGGCATCTGAGATGTTTGGGAGGCTAGACTCTGGTGGGATAGATATTTCTCCTTTTGGGGGGGAGGGAGGAGAGAAATTTGCACTGAACCTGTCTGCCAGTATGTTGGCAATGTCTGTGGGTTCAGTGATTTTTGTATCATTTTGGACTAATTCTGAACATATCTGGGAGTTTCCACCCAGGTTTCTAACATAGCTAAAGAAGGCCTTATGATTGTCTTTTGTGTCTTTAGCGATTTTTCTCTCAAAGCTGGCCTTGGATGATTTTATGAGTGATTGTAGTTTTTTGCTAGTATTGATCAGAGATGCCTTCCCTTTTAGGGATTTTGCTCTGTCATGTAGTAGCTTTCTCCTCTTGTTGTAGAGTTTGTTTATGGCTGGGGTCCACCAGACTGGGCGCCTGCCTTTGGTGGAAATGGTCTTGATTTTATTAGGGATTTCTTGATCCATACATTCCTGGAGGTGCTTGTAGAAGGCATTTGCAAGGGTTTCAGCAGCATGGGTTGTGGTTTCCACTGGCTCAGGGGCCTTGAAGGATACCACTCCAGTCTTAAGAAGTGTGAAGTTTGCTTTTGAGAAGTTCTTCACTGTGGTCTTTTTTGCTGGGGTTGGGGGCGGGATTTGGATCTCCAGTGAGATTAATTTATGGTCTGATCTCACCAATGAGGGATATACTTCCGGTGTGGAGAATTTTGTCCCCATGCTTGTGATGATCAGGTCTAGTATATTTTCTCCTCTTGTGGGAATGGTGACTAGTTGTTCCATAGAATTTGAGTTTATGAACTCCAGGAACCTTTGGGCTAGGGTGTCGGGGCTTGAGTAATGTTCCCAGTCTATGTTTGGGTAGTTGAAGTCACCCAATATGATGGTGTTTGGAGAGACATTCATACTCTCCAGTGTCTTCAGGAAGGCTGTGTGGGTTTCCTGAGTTTGAGAGGGTGGTCTGTAGCATGCTACAAACTGTAGGGCAGTTTTACCTATGGTTAATTTCACCTGGATGGTCTCCGATGCTTCATGCATTGCCACTAACCTGGAGATGTGGGTATCCTTTATGAATATGGATACTCCCCCTCCTTTTGTGGTTCGGTCCGGATTTTGGGGCCGGAACGCATGATATGAGGTATAACCTGATAGTGCTGGGGTGCTCTCAGGAGCCTTGAACCAGGTTTCAGTCACAGCACAGACATCGATGTTCTCCATACTTAGGAGGGCTTCGAGGGCGTGCATCTTGAGGTTTAGACTTCTGGCATTGAGCAGTATTACCCTTAGTTTTTTTCCATTTTTGTTTTCTAGGGTGGTAGGTTTATCATTTGAGCCTTGCCTAAAAAAGGCACTATGGGGGTGGCAAGAGCCTTTGTTAATATCCAGAAGCCCAGGGGTGACAGGTGCAAGCCATCCCTTGTGAAGCAGCGTGGCTTGTCAAGCATGTCATCCCAGGCATACAGACACTGGATCCCCTTAGAATGACACCAGTAATTAAGCCAATTATTAAAGCTGATCATTTTGTCTCTGTATTGTGGCATCATTCTTGGCGAGGGTAGGATACTGCTCAGGGTCAGGGTCATACCGGCCTGGGCTACATAATCTGAAAGCTCCTCTATGTCTCTTTTCATGTAGTCCAGGGAGGTACGTCTCAGGTCGTTCACACCGGCATGGACAATGAGTCATACTTGTACTTGCTGTGCAGTGACCTGAGTGCTTTTATTATGTGGTGGATTCTAGCGCCCGACAGGCAGCTTACTGTGATCTTTTCCTTGTTCAGTCTGGTGAGTGGGACGTCAGTGTGTCTGACTATGGAGTCACCTATAACAAGTCTGTCTGGCATTGTGTTTGGCCTTAAGGGCTGTGACTGTTTAGCACACTGACTTTGAGAACTATGTGTTGCATGTCTTATGTCTTGAGGTGGCAGTTGCTTGGGTGTCTGCTTTGGAGGCCTCTGTAGTTTTGGTAGATTTTTGATCAGTGCCTCCGAGTATGTCTTTGTGTGTTTATGTGTTTGTTTTGCAGCTGTGATAGTTCTATGTGAAACTGGGTTTGTGGTGTGCGTGGTTTCCTTCTCCTCCTGTCTGGTCTTGCCAGTCCTGAGTTGAGAGAGCTCAGCCTCCAGTTTGGCTATATAGTTGCATCTCTCACATGTATTTGTGTTTTGTGGGAGAAGGAGTGGGTTGTCTGTGTACATGAGGCAATTGTAACATTGCCTCAAGATGCCCAGATTCACCAGCTGAACAGGAGAGGACACTAGCAACTGACCCTTCGACATGCTAGAAAAAGTGAAAAAGTTTGCTGTGTAACTGAGTCAGAAGGGACCTATAGGGAAATGGGTACTCAAGGGGATTCTAGGCTAATGTAGTACTTTGTTTAGTATATAAGAACTTTACCTATATAAAAATGCTTTAGGAGCAAGTGCTGAGCTTTTGAGATAGAGAATAGACTGTTTAGATTGCAAGTAGAGACGTTCTAAGTGAAAAAATTGAAGAGCAGACTTTACGGAGCCAGAAATAGTTTAACCTTGTTTAACCGGCGCTGCCCGATGGTGCTCTATGGGCAACTCTGCGCTAAATCACGCAAAAGCGTGCTAAAGCGGGCTTTATAGCAGGGGGTTGAAAAGAGCTAGGAATTGACCCAAAATGGCCAATAGACTACAAGTTTCTGGCTGGAACCACTGCTCTAGGGACAAATAGGCTGCTCAGTGCTCCCCACTCCCACTGGTGAACAAAGAAGTTTCCCTTTATCCAAATAAGGATACGGAATAGCACAGAAACCAAGTCAAAGCCCAGAGATCAGCAAACTGTGAAGACTGGACTATTCTAGTTCAGTAAGGCGGGAAAACAAGATATTTTTTTGCAGAAAACAGAGGAAAAACAGACAGTAAATGCTATAAATGCTTTTAAACGGCTAGCGCACTTGTGTGTTAGCCTACAGGTAAAATTAAGCAACAAATAACTTTTTTAAAGGTGCAAAACAGTTAATCAACACAAAAACAGTTTAAATAGAATGCAGAGCTGTATAAACAGGCGAAAATGCAGTCGCTAAGCAGTAAATAATCAAAAAGCCAGAAAAAAAATACTTAAATCAGGAAAAAGTCACTCTTTTGCTTTCTGCTGCTTGTAGAACTCTGCAGGACACCACGAGGAACGGTGCTGAGTTGAATACAAGCGAAAACGCGAGCTAAAGCGGGCTTTATTACAGGGGGCTGAAAAGAACTAGGAATTGAACCAAAATGGCCAATAGACTACAAGTTTCTGGCTGGAACCACTCCTCTAGGGACAAATAGGCTGCTCAGTGCTCCCCACTCCCACTGGTGAACAAAGATGCTTCCTTTTATCCAAATAAGGATATGGAATAGCACAGGAACCAAGACAAAGCCCAGAGATCAGCAAACTCTGAAGACTGGACTATTCTAGTTCAGTAAGGTGGGAAAACAAGATTGTTTTTTTGTTTTGTTTTTTTCTTTTTTGCAGAAAACAGAGGAAAAACAGACAGTAAATGCTATAAATGCTTTTAAACGGCTAGCGCACTTGAGTGTGTTAGCCTACAGGTAAAATTAAGCAACAAATAACTTTTTAAAAGTGCAAAACAGTTAATCAACACAAAAACAGTTTAAATAGAATGCAGAGCTGTATAAACAGGCGAAAATGCAATCGCTAAGCAGTAAATAATCAAAAAGCCAGAAAAAAATACTTAAATCAGGAAAAAGTCACTCTTTTGCTCTCTGCTGCTTGTAGAACTCTGCAGGACACCACGAGGAGCTGTGCTGAGTTGAATACAAGTGAAAAAGCATGCTAAAGTGGGCTTTATAGCAGGGGGTTCAAAAGAGCTAGGAATTGACCCAAAATGGCCAATAGACTACAAGTTTCTGGCTGGTACCACTCCTCTAGGGACAAATAGGCTGCTCAGTGCTCCCCACTCTCACTGGTGAACAAAGAAGCTTCCTTTTATCCAAATAAGGATATGGAATAGCACAGGAACCAAGACAAAGCCCAGAGATCAGCAAACTCTGAAGACTGGACAATTCTAGTTCAGTAAGGCGGGAAAACAAGATTTTTTTTTTTGTTTTTATCTTTTTTGCAGAAAACAGAGGAAAAACAGACAGTAAATTCTATAAATGCTTTTAAATGGCTAGCGCACTTGAGTTTGTTAGCCTACAGGTAAAATTAAGCAACAAATAACTTTTTAAAAGTGCAAAACAGTTAATCAACACAAAAACAGTTTAAATAGAATGCAGAGCTGTATAAACAGGCAAGAATGCAGTCGCTAAGCAGTAAATAATCAAAAAGCCAGAAAAAAATACTTAAATCAGTTATAGCAAATACAGTTATAACAAATGCTCTGAAATATACTGTATATTTACAAAATGTTTGAGAAGGACAGTCAGAACACAAGAAGGTTCAGGCGAAAGAGAAAAAAAAAAGTTTTGTTTTACTTTTTGAAAGGGAAAAAGGAGGAACAGAAGGCCTTATCAAATGTTCTCTCTGTATTAGGCAGAATGAGCTAATGACACTAGACTGGGAAGTGTGTCACAGTAGGGGCGGGCAACTGCAAAGCCACCAAGTATAAGAGCAAGACACCAACAGGGAGGGAGGGTGGGACCCTACAGATAGCAAGCACTAGAGAGACAAATGAAAGTTTTTAAACAGATAAGGATTTGTGAAGATACTGAATAGACAAAGTGCTTTATATATATTAAATTTTAAAAACAGTAATCTGTAAAAATAATCAAAAAAAAAAATCAAGATACTTATATTTTGAGCTCAGTTGCGGTCAACAACTTCTCCAGTCTGCACTGTGTGTAAAGACAGAAACCCTATCAAAGTTAGGGCTTAAAAACCAGAACAGCTTCTTTTTTTTAAGATATCATATATATTATCATATCATTATATTGTTTATATCATATATATATCATATCATTATATTATTATATCATATATACTATCATATTTAGTATTTAATCAACTAGCTCTAAGAAATTGACTATGAACTATGCCATTATAAATATGACTAGGGTGCATACTATTTATATGCAAATAATGAGATGTTTGTATATATTTTCTATCTTTTCTATATATGTTCTCTCTTTTGTATATCTTTTCTAACAATCTATGTGCCTGAATTCCTATTCAGTAAAAAATATGTATATCTAAAAAATTAATATTAGTAGAGGCTACTGATTTAAAGCTTAAGAAAGTAGCAGTCAAATGCAGGTAGACAAAAAAAAATCATCAAAAATTTGAATTCCCACTCCAGATAAGAAAAATATTATCAAAAATGTAGCATTTGAATACATTTGAATGTAGGTATACAAAAATTTAATAAAAAAGTTCTGAATTCCCACTCCAGGTAAAATACATATCATCAACAAAACATTTATAAAATTTCACATTGTTAAAATATGTACCATCTGTATTGAAAATATGTTCTTCTTCCCATACAGAGAGTGAAATATTAGAGTAGATACAAGGTACCAATGCACTCATCCCAATTCCCTTCACCTGATGATAGTACTTTCTATAAAAACAAGATATTAGTGCATTAGTACAGGTAGCAAGTTTGTGCCACAGTTGGTAAAGTGTTTGCACATGCTAGATACATATTTTCAATACTATTTAGTATTTAATATATTAGCTCTATGAAACTGACTGCAAACTATAACATCATAAACATGACCAGGGTGCATGCTATTTCCATGCAAATAACAAGATAATTGTACATATTTTCTAAAAGTCATTGTGCTTGTATTCCCATCTGCAAAAAATATTTACATCTAAAAATTAATATTATTAGTAGAGGGTATTTAAAGCTTAAAAACTTAGCAGTCAACAAAACATTTATAAAATTTCACATTGTTAAATTTTGTACCATCTTTACTGAAAATATGTTCTTCCCACACAATGAGTGCAATATTAGTGTTGGTATTAGTTACCAATGTACCCATCACAACTCCCTTCACCTGATGATAGTACTTTCTATAAAAAAGAAATCCATTAATACATAAAACTAGATCTAGCAATGAACATAACATTTCTATTTGTAGAGTTGGACTTATCAGTAAATTCTCATAAATAATGTCTAACAACTTGTATAACATTCATTCAGATTGACAGTGAATAAAGAATTAACATTCAAGGCTGCTAATACAAATCATCAGGAATTAAATTACCAGATTATTTAAATAGTTCAGATTTCCATGTATATAACTGAAAAATAAAATCTATAGTATTTTTTATAAAACTCTTGACAGAAAGTAATGTAGATTTAAGAATATTTTCCAAATAAACAGAGAAATTGTGTAACCCATACAGAGTCAGAGACAATAGGTCTCTTCAGGGGAGATGTGATATTTTTATGAATTTTGGTATTCTATATATTGTAGGAATAACTGATTTGAAACATCAATACATGTATAGTCATCCAAAGAAATAGAATAATTTACTTGCAAACCATATAAATGTGCTTTAAACCTATAAATCAGCTGCACATATAAAAATCTACAATCAGAAAAGTTTCCTCTTCAGTTAACATTTGTGACATACCCTCATAGTATCTATACTTATCCATGATTACAATGGTCCCTCCTTTGTCAGCCTATTTAATAATAATATAATTATTTTCCAAATGCATCAAGATGAAAATTCAGCTTGAGTAAGATTATAGTAATTCGCAACATTTTCCTTACAAAATAAATCATAAAGCTGTTTTTCACAAATAATTTAAAAAGCTACAACTAAAGGCTGACTAATAAGTACAAAACAATGTTTCCTTTTACATTTCTTAATTCAAATATCATCCTTCCCATTAAATAAACATTTCTGGTTCAATTCTCTTACAAATCAATGCAATCCTCTAAAAGCTTCTCTTATATCACTGCAAGCAGATGGTAAAAAATTTAAACTTTTCTTTAAAACACTATACATAGATGGGGTTAATTGAATAGAGAATAAATTCAATATTCTAGCTATAATTCTAGGAGAGTGCATTACAACAGTGTTGATACAGTCTAGCTATTAATGTTCTCTGACTTCTGGTGTTGGGAACTTGATATGATTTCTGAATTTTCATATTCCTTCCACTATCCATACTCTGTCCTTGCTGCACTGGTGTTCACTTGCTACAGTCCACAACCCTCTCAGGAAGTTGAGGGGCATCGATAAAGGAGAAAGTGGGAAATTTTCATTCCTATGCAAAGCCACCACAAATTTATCGGAACAAACAAAAGGCATATTTGCTTTAGAGATATAGTCAAAAAGTGACTTCACATGCCTGACATTTGTTGAATGCTCAGAAATAGCTCATCTTCAAGGCCGTGATGCAAGCTAGCTTCATGTGCTACTATAGGTTTTGGACTCAAAATGTCAAGATTATACATCAAGTAACCTCGCTGTACTGTCCATTGGTGAGCCACTCTGCTATTTTCTTTGGCAGAAAATGTTACCTTTTTTTAATTTGAGGTTTTGGCCAAAATATGACCAGACTTAAAGTCATTCACATCTCAAAGAATTGTTTTTTTGGTAGCTATGATATCATTCTCATATTTAGTTAAAGAGTCTAATGTACCCATTTTTTAAAAGGTTGGCATAAGAATTCCCATAAGTGGGCATTTTTATTACTCATAAATCTATAGCCATCAAGTTCATAGCTAAGTATGCTTGAAAGTTCAAACACTGCCATTGAAAGCATTTATACGTTTGTACCTTTCTCTCCAGCACTCTGATGTCATTCAAAGTTGTAGACTGTAATTCATTCAAAGACCCACTACTTGGTACAGAAGATAGGTTCAGTAAATTCAATAAAAATGGATCTTCATGTACTTTTGTGAATATCACCTGTTTTTCATTCACTCAAACAGAGTGATTTACTGTCTGCAATTCTCCCATGATAGAATGCTAAACAGTACCAGATAAAACAAACAACAATACAAAAAAAATTGTATCCAGATAGCAACAAGTTCCAAATGAATGATAAAACAATGAAGGAACACAGAAACTAAAACTATGGAAAAAATAGCAAATGCATTCAGCAAAGCTTTCAGACAACTCTTCACTGCTTTAAAAATAAAAAAAATCCACTCATTTAAACATCAAAGATAATATCTAACCCCTGAGAATGCAGCTAGAATACTTCAATAAAACAATCAAAAGATAATTAGCACTTTAGTTAATACATCAAATATAAAAACATATTTTCTTTAAAACAAGCTTAATGCTAACAGTCTCATTTAACCCTGGGTAAGCAACTGCATGACAGTAATTAATCAATTTATATTTAATGTACTCAGTATTTAAAACAAAGTCACCCCAGCTAATGTCTCTATTTACAATGCTAATCACTCTAAAAGTGAATCTATGAGGTTTTTGAATATCAATTGTATGCTTTGCTAGAGCATTATTCTCAACTTTCCTATCTATATTTGAAATATGCTCTGCAATACGTTCATTTAACATTCTATTAGTCTTCCCAACATAGAAAGAGGAGCTGTTTTCACAAGTTGCCAAATAAATAGCATTCTTGGTTTTGCAATTCTCAAAACAATGAACGTAAAGCATCTTATTAACTTGATGTATAAAGTCAAATTTTTATCAGTATATTTGCAAAAATGTCAGTCATAACATGGAGCAGTGTCCATGTTTGTTATGTTAGTATGAGTATTAATTTGCATACTAAAATCATTAAAACATAGCTGCTGTCTAAAATTCCTATCTTATTTACAAAACTAAGTTGTTGACCTATAACTTTCTTAATTGTAGTGGAGGAAAATAAAATGGACCAATTATCTTTAATAATATTTTTTATCTTACTAGTGTGTATGTTATACTTAATACAATATCTAAGTTGAGATTCAGAAATAGGTAGTTCTCTTGTTTGTCTATTATTTCACTGTTCTTTAGAAAAAAGGTTATCTAAATTACTTCTCTCATGTAATACATTCTTTTTATTATTATCTAAGAGGTCCATTTTATTACCTTCTTCATTAAATTCAAATTCAGAATACTTTTCATTAATCTGTATCAATCATGGTCTTCAGTATTTATTCGATTAGCTCTAAGAAACAAACTATGCCATTATAAATATGACCAGAGTGCATACTATTTCCATGTAAATAACAAGATATTTGTACATCCTTTCTAAAAATTGTTGTGCCTATATTCCCACCATGTAAACAATATATGGATCTAAAAATAGAGGTTACCGATTTAAATCTTAAAAAAGTAGTAGTTGAATGCAGATTTGCAAAATAATCATCTAAAAGTTTTAGACTCCCACTCCAGATAAGAAAAATATTGTCAACAAAATGTTTATAAAATTTCACATTGTTAAAATATGCACTTTATGTCTTGAAAATATGTTCTTTTTTCCCACACAGAGAGTGCAATATTCATGTTGGTATTAGCTACTAACATAGCCATTGTAACTCCATTCACCTGATGATAGTATTTTCTATCAAAAAGAAATACATTAATATGTAAACCTAGATCCAACAACAAACATATCATTTCTATTTGTCAAGCTGACTTATCAGCAAATTCACATAAATGTTGTCTAATAGCTTGTATACCATATTCATTTGGAATGACAGTGAATAAAGAATTAACATCCAAGGTCACAAATATAAAATCATCAGCAATTAAATTTCAAAATTGTTTCAGTAGTTCAGATTCTCATGTATATAACTGAAAAATAAAATCAATTGTGCCTTTTATAAAACTCTTGACAGAAATTAATGTAGGTTTAAGAACATTTTTCCAAATAAACAGAGACAAATTGTGTAACCCATCCAAAGCTTGAGACAATAGGTATCATTGGGGGAGAAGTAAAATTTTTATGAATTTCGGGTAATCCATATATTGTAGGAATAACCGGCATTGAAACATCCATAAATGTATAGTCATTCTGCAAATCATATAAATGTGCCTTAAACCTATAAATCAGTTGTTGCACATATAAAAAATCTACAATCAAAAGAGTTTCTTCATGAGCTAACATTTATGGCATACCCTTATAGTATCTATCATTATCCATGGCCCCTTCTTTGTCAGCCTGTTTAATAATAATATCATTTTATTTTCCAATTGCCTCAAAGCAGAAAATTCAGTTTGAGTAAAATTATAATACTTAGCAAAATTTTCCTTATAAAAGAAATCATAAAGCTTTGAAACGCTACAACTAAAGGTTGACTAATAGGTGCAAAACAACTTTTCCTTTTACAATTCTTAATGGAAACATCATCCTTCCCATTAAATAAAACTTTCAGGTTTAATTCTGTCTCAAATAAGCATAATTTCATAAGGGCTTTGCTTATATCACCACAAGCAAACATTACAAAATTTAAACCTTTCTTTAAAACACTGTACATAGATGGGGTTAATTCAGCAAAGGATATATTCAATACTCCATCAGTAATGCTAGGAGAACTATTGAAGCAATCTGGTAATTTATTTTGTGATGAATTTATATTAGTGACCATGGATGTTAATTCTTTATTTACTGTCATTCTGAATGAATATTGTATACAAGCTATTAGATAACATTTATGCGAATTTACCGATCATTCAACTTGACAAACCCAAACAATATGTTTATTGATAGATTGGGGGTGTATGTAATAAGGTATTTCTTTTCAATAGAAAGTACTATTATCAGGTGAAAGAAGTTGGGATGGGTACATTGGTAGCTAATACCTACGCTAATACTGCACTCTCTGGGAAGAGGAACATATTTTAATACAGATGGTACATGTTTTAACAATGTGAAATTTTATAAACATTTTTTGACAATATTTTTCTTATCTCGAGTGGGAATTCTGCCCTTTCATATTAATTTTTTTTGCATAAATGCATTTAACTACTACTTTTGAAAGCTTTAAATCAGTAACCTTTACTCATAATATTCATTTTTTAGATATAAATATTTTTTACAGGATATGAATATAGGCACTAAGATTTTTAGAAAAGATGTGCAAACATGTTGTTATTTGCATGGTCATGTTTATTATGGCATTGTTCGCAGTCAATTTCTTAGAGCTAACAGATTAAATACTAAAGATAATGATTGTTTGATACAAAATGTGTCATTCATCTGATCTATTGAATTGGCAATACGGTGGAGGTGGTCATGCATGTCAGCCTGTGCCACATCTATGGCCCTAAGAATTTTTCTGGAGCACCTATAGGAACATCCCTGTGCCTCCATGATTGCCCTAAACATACATTTCTTAGCACTGGAAGAGTCACTTAATCAGATGGAGGATGGGTAGCAGGGCTCCCCTGAGCACCCCTAACAACCTTCCTGCATGGCACCTTACCCACATTTTGGCTACAGTCAGAGTCAACAGGCACTGAAGCCACAGTAACCACACTTTCCTGATCAAATGCCTTGCCCTCCACTTGTCCATTAACTGAGGGCTCACTGGAATGGGTAGGTTTAAGCCTACTGCATGTGTCTGATGGAAATGCAGGGGATGGCTGTATTTCCACTTCAGTGTCAGATTCAACCTCTGCACCCACCAACTGTGCCTCATTTGGCCACAATCATCATCAGAGTCTGCTGATACACTGACATCAGGTGGTAGAAGTCCAAAACTTCCACTGTCAGGGTCACTTGTGATAATAAGCAATAAGCACAGGAACAATTAATACCTAAACTACTATACTTCAATATATGCTAACAAAACAACAGTGCTGGCATTATTAGATAGTACAGCAATACAGACAATAGTCCTGACATCAACACCATACACTAAAATGTTTCTTTGAATTGGTCATCAGTACTGACATAAAGATATTTGGCTTACCAATTGCAGATGAGGGTATCCTCTGCAGACCAGATGATTCTGGAAGAAGCTACGCAAAAGACAAGGACAAGATCATCACAGTTAACAGAGTAACACAGAGGTTAATAATTTTACCCCTTTATATGTCCATTAACTATATTTTCAACAAGAACTTGGATGACAACTCCAACCTAAGCTAATCAATCAGAAAGTGGTGTTAATTGTAGCAATCTTCAATCCCCCCCCAAAAAAAATCTTGAGAAACAGAAGTAATGTATTGATTTCAATTGTTTTACTATACAACAGTATTTTACAATTGAGATACAAAAGCCTATCTGGAAGTTGTTCTTGGGACATGGTTCCTGAGCCTGAAACTGTTACACCAATGTTGAGGGCATGCTGTTCTGTACTTTACTGGGAGCTGTCTGGATCCCTGACAGTGGACAGGAAATCCTCATTTGGTGTTAGTGGTGGCTCTATATTAGGGCCCCCGCAACCATCCAATCATGGCCCACTGCAGCTGCTCTCCTCCATGCAGATGTTATCATGTCATTGGCCCTATGGTGCACCTACTCATATGTTCTGCTGTGGCTACCCATGGCATTTGCATCATTGACAATCTGCCACCAAATCTGCATTTTACATGACATATCTCCCAGTCGCCTTTCAAGCAGTTAGGTAAAATGTTGCCTAAAAGTATTGACAATAACTTGGTTTTCAGCATCAATTAAGGGTGATCTTTGGGGATTGAAATGCCCGGGTGGCATAGTCATAGGCATCCTACAAGACAAAGACGGATAATACAAATAAGTATTACATAACTACAAAATAACTGTTCCCAGATAAAACAGAAAAGATAGCTTCTCAGTATTACCACCTGGAGAAACATAAAACAGTCTAGATTTTAAATATGAACAACAGGCTGGATGCAAAAAAGGACAGTAACAACAGCAACAGCTCCTTGTTTATGCCATAACAGAAATGCAGCTTTGCCCCCCCAAAAAAACAGACAAATGACATATTTTGCTAACAAACCATCTTTGCAATGCTAAATATGCTATCAAATGAACTGTCCCTGAAACATGTCTACACTTCTAAATAATGCAAGTATGTAGCTCACAAAATGCAAGCATACCTTCTCAAGTTCAGTAATCCTCTGTGCAGATATAGCCCAAATTAATAGCCTCTCTTCTGTGTTCTCCACATAAACAAGTATCCTCACATTCAGTTTTCTTAGCTGCACAGATGACTTTTTATATGCTGTAGATTCAGGGATGGACAAAGACGCAAATGAGCTGTGAACTAATTAGAATTGCTGAATCCCAAATACTTGGCTCTGTGTAGGAGATGTAAATGTAGCCCAGGCATTCCCTCATTGTTTTTAGGATTGCAACTATAAATGATTACTGGCTGTGAGAAGGAAAGCACAACAGCACTGTATACTGCCCTATATCCAGTGGATGTGACAGGTTAGATTTACAAAGTGTTCGATGTAAACTTTGAAATATAAGTAAGCAGCACACATTTCAAAGTTTCTGTTCATAAACATCCAACCCCCCCCCCCCCTTCATTTACTGGCAACTGCATATCATATTATTTCATTTAATATTATCACATATTTTAAGGTCACTGATATAAAATGGCTTACAGACTGCATGTCTCAGATTACTGGTCAGATAAGAGAAGAATGACTAACAAGCACAGAGAGGTAAGACAGAGTTGTACATTTGCAAGCAATAATCATAATTGGTTGTGTGATCACTTAGTGCACTACATCTAAAAATAATAAATGTACAAATAACAGTTGTATGTTTTCATATTAGTGTAGATGCTGCTGCAGTAGGTTGTAGCAGAATGATTTCAGTTCTTTGCTGCAAAGCTGTATGTGTGGTAAAGAGGGACAAGACACCCTTCCTGTGTTCTAAAAGTTCATTGGAGTGAGAGTTCAAATCCAGATCTATGTAGAAATATCTCACGTGAACCAACATTTTCTAGAGTATATGTCATAGATTGATTTTCCTCGTTTTGACTACTTGTCTCTTTTATTTTTTTCTCTTCTTTCTTGTTTTGTTTATTTTTTTTTTTTTGTGGGGGAGCAGTGTTTGTGCAATGTGGCAATTAGTACAATCACAGGTAACAGAGAAAATGAATGTCAAGTTTGACTGTGTTTATCTCATTTGCACAAAACATAGCAGTGAGCAAACTGGACAACTGGAGCACCCAGGAAACAGATAGAACTCCTGCAGACAGGACCCAGATAGTCAAAATAGATACTGGATGCATTCAACTAATTCTGTTGGCACCGTGCAAACCTGCTAAGTGGTGTTGTGTGACAGTTAACACAGATACCTTAAGAATGATTAGTAAATTAGGCAATATCATGTACCTAGTCCTGTGGCCACAGGTGTAAGTGTAGGGCTGGAGTACAGATGGTCCTGGGTTCTAATACAGAGTATGCAACCTTTTTTCTTACTGTTGCAACAGTTCAGTTTGTAGCAATCAACTGAAAAATAAATAAGTCTTATTTCAACATTCTTGAGGCAACAGGTGTAATTATAGGACTGCCATACAGATCCCCTTCATTTTATCACATTATGAGATTATCGAATCTCACAATGTCAAGTCCATAAGCATGAAGTAGCACTTTAGTGAAAAGTCAGAAGATAGCATCTTGCAATATCGAACCATAATGGAAAATGTGAAGGGTAAGTTAGATAGTGGTGCACTGTCTCTTTAAGGTTTTTGGAGTTTGGAAGTATGGCAGAGTTTTTATTTAATGGTTTCATTGTTTATGGAGGAGTTATTGTAAGTTTAACATTTATAAGGTAAAAGATATTTTAGATTTTGTATGTAGTTGTTAGATTTGGATGTAGGTTTTAGTTTAAAGTATTGTAGTGTTGTGTTTAGGAACATAGTGGTAGTGTAGGGGTGTAGGTTTTAATATATGTGTACCCATAGGTCTCAACCTCTTACGTGGCCAGTGTAGAACACAGACCCTAACAATGTGTGACAAATGGACAAAATGTGGAACACCCTATTTTCGCACTGTGCAAAATGTGCCATTGCCATGGAGCATGGTAAAACTGTAAAATTCAATAACACACACTTTTCAGATCCCAAAACCTTTATTTAATAATCTGCAATACCATAACCACACCATAAGTGAATGAAACAGCAGTTTGCAAAAATAAAAATCACATTTACTACATTTTCTAAACAGACATATTGCAATTCACACAAAGTTTAGACCAAGTTAAACAGCATCCTATCATACGTCAGATGTAGACTTATTGTATGCTGCTGTGGCTTTCTTGGCAGCCTCTAAAACATGTTTTTGCAGCTTAATATCACAAACATCCAGTTCTTCAATTATTTTAACTGCCAACAAAGAGTTCAGTGCTTTTACACTCAGAGACTGACGCAGTTCAATTTTCACTTTCCGCACCATACTAAATGCTCTTTCCGCTTGTGCATTATAGTGTGGCAAGCAAAGTAGGCTCATCATCAGCTGCTTAAAGAGTAGCAGTTTCCTTTCAGTGTTAAAGTCCCTCAGAAGGTGTGCCCAGTAGTGTGAAACACATGAGTGGGGCCCATCTGCAGGGCCTGTCACATTCCCCATGTCCTCAATCTGATATTGGGTGAACTCATCGATTAGTTGTTCAGCCTCAACATCATTTTTACATACACCCAGATGGAAGCCAACATCTCTGACAAGTCCTGAAGAAATGTTCAGTTTTTTGGCTGGATTAATAAGTAATGCAGCATCTTTCAGTAAGTGATCCTGCATGGGAAACTTTTTCAGCATTTTTGCAGCACTGCAACATAAAAAGCTGCAACTTTTTTGTAAAAGTTAAATTCAATGACTGTGCCGGAAATATCCTCTTCATGGCTGTTCATGTACTGCTTGACTTCCTAGCCAATCTGCAGTTCACCATTTGGTAGAACACAGCTACTGTCAGTCAACACTGACACATCACTGTGTTTGATTAGTCTGACAGTAGCTGCAGGTCTGAGGAGTTTATGCACAGTGGCATGCAGTGTCAGTAGTTGACTTTCTCTGCTCTGAAGCTTTATGTTGAACTCCAATAAGGGTTCCAGTGCATACTTAAGGAACATAAAAATCATATGCACTTCATGACTCTGCAGGTTTTTAGAAATTAAATCGATCTTAGCAGACCTTGGCTCTGCAGACAGAAAATACAAATTTAGAGCTGGCCACATGTCCATGGTTATGTTAATAACCTTGCCGAGACTGAGCCATCTAGTAGGTACATGTCTAATGATCTTGAGGGGGTCAGTATCTGTGAACAAAGCAAATTCCTGCAGTTTTTGTTGTCTTTGTGCACTAGAACTGAAATGGCAGTACACATCTGATATAAATTCTTCAACTGGTGAATGTAGTGCTTTTACAGCAGCCTTACTGTAGAGATCTGCCAGGTGGCAAAGACACCCCACATTTATAATTGTGGGCTTCACCTCCTTTAAATGAGACAGCACAGAATTGTGTTTTCAAATCATTGAGGCAGCATTGTCTGAAGAAAAGCACACAATGTTGAAAAGTGGAATGTTAAATTTTGTCAGAATCTACATTAAAGAATCAAACATTGCTTGTCCAGTTCCTGACACACATTCTGGAATATGAAGGAACCTTATCACATTTTTGCTTGCCTTTTCATTAAGATAACTAACAAGGATGACTAATAGTTTGTCATCTCCCATGTCTGTGCTTTGGTCTATATACACAAAGAATGGTGATTTCTGGCAGGCTGCTGCAGCATCATTCTGGTAATGAGGCCCCAGAACATCCCGTGCAATGCATGATGTCTTTGTCGCTCCACATGTCATTTTATGGAGAACATCTTGATCCTCTCCACACTTCTTCATAAATTTCCGGATGTGTTCTCCTGCTGCAAATGATAAGTTGTGTTTAGCAAGGAGAGACACAAAACCAACCTCTGCCTCAACCACCTTTGTACTTGTTAAACTCTGAGGTCCAAAGAAATCCACCATAGATCTTCCAGCTGTAAGCTTGCAATTCTGCCTGTGTTTCTCACTGTTGGCATGTCGTTGCAGATCATGTCGGCCCCCCCGTGATGGATTGTGAAATCCATGTTACAAGTCTTGCAGAAGGCAAATTTCATTCCATGCCTTCTCATAGAAAGCCAGTCAAAGGCACTTGCCCAACTTGGCTGAAAAATTGTGTATCTTCTCTTCTTTGGGGTGCGATCTGTATCTACATCCCAGTCCTCACTGTAATCTGGGTAGTCTGTACCTAGCAGGTTTGTAAAACAGTGGTGTTAAACAATGAGACAAATGGGGCTATAGTGCAGAAAGAATGTCCCAATAGCAAAGATACAAGACAATAGGGCCATAACCTACCCATATCACTGGAAGTTTCCTGACTTTGCACCCTCTTCTCTTGCTCATCTCTGCATCTTTTGTTTACTATAAAGGCCTGCATGCTTCAATTCCTTGCTTTGATGACACTTTCAATCCTCTGGTGCTCACTTGCCCACTTAACTAGTGTTGCAGAAGGGAAGAGTGACTTTCATGACATTCAGTACTCAAAGCACCCTTGATTATCTCAAAATCCATGCCAAGGATAAACACATACAGCTTAACAAAGGCACTTGCAACACACATCATGACAATACTACTTGCATTTTACATTCACCACTTTGGATGTGTTCTACCCCTGTCCTACAGCCAGGTGTGGGCCTGGCAAAGATGCCTAAAAAGGTACTTAAAACCAGGGCCCTCTGTGCTTTTACAAGAATGTGCCATTTAAGACAAAGAATTCAAGATCAAGTTACACAAAGTTCTACCAAAAAGAAAACTGGATACGTTAAAGCATCTCATTATAATAACTCACTTTTGACATCCATCTGGACATACTTCTCAACCTCTTAGTGCAAGAAAACTGTGAAAAGCCCAACATAAGAGGGACAAGCAGCACAGAGGCTTTAAATATTGCTCTTATAACCTTAGAAATATTGCTCTTATAAGCTAAGAAATATTGCTAGAATATTGCTCTTAAAACCTTAGAAATATTGCTAGAATATTGCTCTTATAAACTTAAATATTGCTAGAATATTCCTCTTATAACCTTAGAAATATCAATTGTATAAACCTAGAAAGTGGCTAGAACAGGACCAGTGGCGACTGGTGACTTCAAATCAAAGGGGGGCTGCAGGAGACAGCTAAATAGGTGGGGTAAATGGGAATGGGTGTGGCCAACTAGAAAGGGGAGGGGCTATGATCAAAACCACAAAAACTGTAACTTTAATTAAATATGCTGCCCTGGGTGCCAAACCGTCATTATGAGGGTGAAAAAAAGAAAGTGTAGAAGAAAAAAATATATTTCAATCCATTGGCTGCATGGCAGCTTACTTGATATCTAGATGGAAAAAAAAAGGTTGTGAGGCATGAAAAAATAAATTACTTTTTAAATTCATTACTGGAATGCTAGTCAAAATCAAGTATAAGAAAAACAAGCAGCACTCAACTCAAACCACTTCTCCTTGCACTCCAGCTCTAATTATAATTTATATTCAGCTTTATTAAAGTACCAAGTAACATGCTGAAAGTAGCAATCTCTGTGATACCCCCACTTGTAAAAATGTTTCTTATCCAAAAAAGACCTGCTGCCTGACAACAGCTATCTACTTGTTTCATGGGGAAAACATGATCAAAGTAAAAAATGAAAAGCAAACAGGAAACAAGCTCAACATACATTGCTTAAAGGATTACTGCACAGGATATGGACCACACATGATAGATTGGCATTCTGTTTAGTTTGCAGGTAAAGCCTATAATGAGCTCTTAAAATAATGTAATCCTGTCCTTTATTACAAATACTGTCATATGCATTTCAATACCCAAGGCTTATATGTTATCTAGTTATGTAAGTATTCTCTGCATGGCAACAACAGAAAGGCTTTCAATGTTGGCATTTCATTAACAGTATGCTTATTAAAACTTACTTGCATCTTACAATCTCAGCCAAGCTTACCAGATGGTCGTTAAAGCATTGCTACTTAAACACAGAGAAACAGACACTTTCTGAATAATAAGCATAAATCAACAGTATAAAAATATGACAGAAACCAAAACATTCTACAAAATCAAGGACAGATGAAAAGCCATTGTAGCACTTGTGTCTACCTTGGATGGGTGGATAGTCTGCACATTTACACTGCATAACTGTTCCTTGCCTTGCTTGGACACATCCAGAGTTACTACATGGGGGAGTGGGGTGCAACAAGTATGTCACAATTTGAAATGTCTCTGGCTGACTGCGATGGCCCTGACACATTTGTCATACCTCTCAACCTCAGAGCAAGAAAGCTGGACAAAGCCATACATGGAAGTGGGACAAAGGCCCAAAAATAAGGACAATTTTTAAATATTGCTCTTATAAACTTAGAAAGATAATAGAATAGTAGGTCTTGCATTAGTATGACTTTTCTGAAGGGTATGGAATCTGAAACTGAAATGTCTGTCATTATTTTCTAACTGCAGTCTTTAATGAAATATGAAATAGCCACACAATACAGCTGGGAACCTGCAAAGAAGGGACACTTTTTAATATTAGTACTGCTAAATTGAGCAGCTGACAAAATAAAATAATCTACATGCATTTCTGAAATAAAAGCAATCTATAACTGATTATTACAGTTATTTATTAATTGTAAACCCTCCATGTTTTCTTCCAAAATTGCCATTTTGCAGAGAGATTATTAGGGGAAGAGCAACATTTTGAGCCAAAATCAGGTACAGTTGAGATGTTTGGATATGCCTAATTCTATAAAGCAATTTATTTGCACATATCTCTCAACCTGTTAATGCAGGAAATCTGGACAAGGCCAAATATATTGGGGGAACATATAAACAGTACTAAAAGTTGCTCTTGTATAAACTGAGACAGTTGATAGAATAACAGGTCTTGCTTTAGCATGCATTTTTCTGAAGGTTATGAAGTCTGAAACTCAGTGTCTGTCATTATTTAGTGACTTCATTCCTAAATTATTAGACAGAAAACCACAAATTTTATGAGGAACAAACCAAAAATATGAAGCAAAAATCTCTTCATTCTGCAAAAATCTGGACAGTTGAGAGGTATAGTTCAGCCGGGGCTATCTGAGTTTGTTGCCTTTCCCGTCCTCACAAATCATGGTCAAATGGAGCTTCCCCCCTACAGCCATTCCAGTGAACCATTACTTGGCTATTTCACCCCATTTACCATAAACACTAACCGGGAAAAGCCGAAAAGCAAAAAACATAAACACTAATGTGGATACTGTTTTACTTCTGCGATGATTTGGACTTCATTTGAAAGTTTTATTTTGCATTTTACAGCACAAACACTAATAGATATCATATCTGCTAAACAAAGCAATGCAGTCTCACAATGAAAACAGACTTAGCATTAAAACTTCTCTGCCCTTGAAAACTCACATTCACTGAAACAACATTGAAACCCACATTCAAAGAAAATACATTTTGCCAGTGGCAGATTAACTTTGGGTTTGGGCTGTTTTCAATTCACAGGCCCCTTGCACACGAAACATACACATGCTCTTTCATACACTTTCCTGATTGTATTAAATTATATTCCTTGTACAGTACAGTACAGTTTTAGAGGGTGTTTTAAATTTGTCTTGAAAATTTTCCAGTAAACAATGAAACAAAATGCATGCACCAGTAATGACAAAACTGCCCAATTCAGAACATTTCCATCATAAAAGTCTACTCAGATGTCTACAGTCCACCAGTATCAGTACATATGCACAATATCTGAAGTAAAAGTCATCTAAATAATTCCACATTAAAGAGATCTGTAACTAATGAAGAGGCTGCTGCTAGCAAACAACTTTGTTTTTCATTGTTTCATCTACAAATAAAGTGCCCATTACCCTTGAGGAATACATTGCCTATCTTACATTAAAAAAAGATAAACTAGCAATATTGCAATAGAGAATGGATGGCAAACTGATAACAGGTTCATAGTTACTAGGTATCTTCGCCAAAAAGGAGTGCAGCATCCACCCCCTTTGCAAAGTACAGTATCAGCAATGCATCTATTTACTGTGGGAATAGAACCCACAGCCTTCTGCATCAAAAGCAAGTATGCTACCTGTTGTTCTATTAACAAGGCAAGTAGACTCAGCATAAGCAGCACTAAACTTTTGCTCCCCTGCAGCTCTCAGCTCCTTGTAAAATCTACTCACTCAGCTGTATCTCTGAACTTTGCACCACAAAGAAATCTGGAAAAAGCCAATGTTTATTGTGGGGGCACAAAAGCCCAAAAACCAGGGACACATTTTAAACATTGCTTGTATAATGTTGGAAAGTTGCTAGAATAAAATGCTGTGTTACTACCATACATTTCTCTGCCAAGCCTTAAACCCAGGACCCTGTGCAAAACAGTCATTGCACATAACACTATGCCAAATCAGCTGTTTTGTAAAAGAGGAAGATGGAAACTTAAATGGCTACTATTTAGTGAATTCAGTTCTCACCATAGCACAGCTGTCAACCTCTTAGCACAAAACACCTGAACAAAGCCAATAATGGGTGAATACAGCCCCCAAACATTCAGTGAATTCAGTTCTCACCATAGCTCTCAATCTCTTAGCATAAAACACCTGGACAAAGCCAGTAATGGGGGAATATAGCCCCCAAACATATTCAGTGAATTCAGTTCTTATCATAGCTCTCAACCTTAGCACAAAATATCTGGATGAAACCAATAATGGGGGAATACAATCCCAAAAATAGGGACAAATTTCAAATATCCCTCTTATACACTTAGAAAATTGCTAGAATTAAAGCTTTTGTGTTACCATGCACTTTCTGAAGAATATGAAGTCTGATATTCAAATCCGTGTCATTTTTAACATTTGTTAACCAGGAAAGTCTGACTTGGAACAAAAGCTAATTTTTAGAGAGGCCCAGGGAGAAACACTCCTGACAGACACATGTCTTTGTAAGATAGGAGGACACTAGAGGAAACAAAGACAGGGAGGGTATACAGACTCTACAGAAAAGGTAAGGCACCCCAGCCAAGAATCACACCAGAGAAACTGTAGCTGTCAGACAACAATGCTACTACTGCACCAATGCGCTACCAGCTTTGCAAGAACACAAATACAGAATCAACAGATTTTATGAGGAAAAGAACAAGTATGAGGGAAAAATCTGCAATGTTTTTACTAATGGTGGTGGGTAGGGAATTCAGGCTCCTGCTACCTGGGCTCAAGGTACAGAGTTCAAGCCTTATTCTCTACCCACCACCATGTAGCAACTGGAGCATTTCACACACACATGCATCTCCATAAAATGTGAATCCACTACCTGTCCTCCACAAAACATGAATCCTCTGCAGCTAAGTCCACAAAACAGCTGCTGATCCATGAATCCCCTGGCCTGCGCATGAGTCTCCCTCCACAAAACGGCTGCCTGTGCACGGGTCTCCTGTGAAAGATGGCTAGTCCCATGAGAGTAGTAGGCTGGAGCCTCCATCCTGCGGGTGATGCAGTCTGGTGACCTTTTAGTCTGTGTGGTCATCACTGCACAGACCTCTTTGCTGGAAGGGTGGAGTTTGCTGCCTTTCCTATCTGGACTACCTAACAGAGCAGTCTGAAGCTCTGGAATGAGCATGCATGTGTGCATGGAGTTCTCTGGAACCATGCACGCATGCGTGGAGTCCGTGAATTTTTTTTTTATTAATTTATTTTTCAATTTTATTGTACAGGTGGGGGGCTGCAGGATGGGGGAGGCTGCAGTCCTATAGCACGAGCTGCCCCTGAACAGGACCCATCTTGGCATAGTTTCTCAAAAAAAAAGGAAATTACTTTCAGAGATGTACTAGTGGACAAGCAGCGGAAATACAAACATTTTAAATATTAAAGTTGCTAGAACAGGACCTGTCTTGGCATACAGTTTCTCCAAAAAAGGCAATTACTTTCAGAGAATTACTAGGGGGACAAGAAGCGAAAACATACAAACACTTTAAATATTGCTCTTATAAACCTAGAAAGTTGCTAGAACAGGGCCAGTCTTGACATACAGTTTCACAAAAAAAAAAAAGGCAATTACTTTCATAGACGTACTATGGGGACAAGCAGCAGAAACATACAAACACTTTAAATATTGCTCTTATAAACCTAGAAAGTTGCTAGAACAGGACCAGTCTTGGCATACAGTTTCTCAAAAAAAAAGGCAATTACATTCAGAGACGTACTAGGGGGGCAAGCAGCAGAAACATACAAACACTTTAAATATTGCTCTTATAAACCTAGAAAGTTGCTAGAACAGGACCTGTCTTGGCATAGTTTCTCAAAAAAAAAAGAAAAAAAAAAGGCAATTCCTTTCAGAGACGTACTAGTGGACAAGCAGCGGAAACATACAAACACTTTAAAAACTGCTCTTATAAACCTAGAAAGTTGCTAGAAAAGGACCTGTCTTGGCATACAGTTTCTCTCCCTCAAAAAAAAAAAAATAGACATACTAGGAGGACAAGCAGTAAAAAAAGACACTTTAAATATTGCTGTTTTAAACTGGGAAAGATGCTAGAATAACAGGATCTGTGTTGGCATACAAAATTACTATCACACTTCAGAGACCTGCTAGGGACAAGCAGCACAAAAATACTGCGACTAAATATTACTTACACACTTAGAAAGTTGCTAGAATAACAGGATCTGTATCAGCATACAAAATTACTATCCATCACTTCAGAGACATAATAGGGACAAGCAGCACAAAAATACTGAGACTAAATATCATACAAAATTACTATCTATCACTTCGGAGACATACTAGGGACAAGCAACACAAAAATACTGAGACTAAATATTACTTACACACTTAGAAAGTTGCTAGAGTAACAGGATCTGTGTTGGCATACAAAATTACTATCACACTTCAGAGACAGACTAGGGACAAGCAGCACAAAAATACTGAGAATAAATATTACTTACACACTTAGAAAGTTGTTAAAGTAACAGGATCTGTGTTGGCATACAAAATTACTATCTATCACTTCAGATACATACTAGGGACAAGCAGCACAAAAATACTGAGACTAAATATTACTTACACACTTAGAAAGTTGCTAGAATAACAGGATCTGTGTTGGCATACAAAATTACTATCTATCACTTCAGAGACATACTAGGGACAAGCAGCACAAAAATACTGAGACTAAATATCATACAAAATTACTATCACTTTGGAGACCTACTAGGGACAAGCAGCACAAAAATACTGAGTCTAAATATTACTTACACACTTAGAAATTTGCTAGAGTAACAGGATCTGTGTTGGCATACAAAATTACTATCTATCACTTCAGAGATATACTAGGGACAAGCAGCACAAAAATACTGAGACTAAATATTACTTACACGCTTAGAAAGTTGCTAAAATAACAGGATCTGTGCTAGCATACCACTTATAAAGGAAATATTTTCAACCATTACAGCTAAAAGCCTAAAACACTTACCTCTGTTCAGCCTATACACACGGTACCACTTTAGCAATACAATCCAAGCATAAATAATCCAATTCCATCATGGCACAAAGTTGATATTCCTCCCGGTTGTTGAGCAGTGTAGCAGAAAGATAAACCTCAGCCCTTCTGTTCTGACACAGCAAACAGACTCCTCTCACTGAGTCGCCTCTCCTGGCAGGCAGCCTAACTTCCACTTCCGACTCCCGTCTTCTTCCTCGATGTCTTTGATCTGCAGCCAGCCGCTCCTTCCTTCCTTCTTCCAGCCAAGTGTTTTCATCTAGTTGAACCTAAAAAGTAAAATCCCCGATTCCTGGAAGCCTTTTTCAAGCCATTATTTTGGTGCAAAAAGGCTTCCAGGAACACGATTGGCCTGTATTTGGGAGATCTCATTGGCTCCCGCCCTCCTCAGACTCTCTACTTGATTGGCTCGTAGACCGTGTTCGCAATTGGCTGTAAATGCGGTCTACGAGCCAATCAAAAACTGTGGAGCACAGCCAATGCAGCAGGGTAGCAGAGCTATACATTGGTTTGTATACTGCAATGTCATCTGGCAGTAATTGCAGTACACAAACCAATCAAAAGCTTTGTAGCGGAGCCACAGCTGTTCAATGCAGAACAGCTGAACAGTGGCTTCGTTCTTCATTAAATGCAGAGCGTTCCGCATAATCCGGAGTACTTGGATGCTGAGTGTGTACCTGGTGTTTAGTAATTACAAAAGGGTTTTAGTTATGTTGTTGAGAGATATTTAGGTGAACTGGGAAGGTGTAGCTAGTACTGTGCTTTGTGCCATAGGGCTAGAATATGAAGAGACTTGGTATTTAGCGATCAGTAGACTGTTTTGTTTCCTTCAAGGTAGTGCAATCTCAGAGTTGGTATATTTAATTTGCAGGGGGGGTGTGGGTGGTGCAGGGGCACAGCTCCCCTGAAAAAATGATAGTTCGTAGAAATGGTAGCTTTGCTTGTTTTTCTGTTTTTGATGTTCTGAGATTCATTGTTTTCAATTTTTGATTATGTGATTTTTCATTGTAGTGGTCTGAACGTTGTGAATTTTGATGATCTGGTTATACGGTCATATGAAGTAGATTCCTGCGATACACATGGCCCTGGGTTCTAATACAGGATATTCCATACCTGTTTACTGTTTTTCCACTTCCCATTATATTCACTCTCATTTATAACACTTTAGATAGAGGAGCTGATATGAATTATATGTATGAGGGATGAGGCACCATTTTTGCGTTTTCAGATGTATGAATGAGGGTATACTGTATACTATAGTTCTGTAAGTAAAATTATGCTTTCTGGACTTGCCATATGGTTCACATTTGCCTAAGACGCACACACACAACTGGCTCTATATGCACTAATTTTGTCAGGTCACACATATACATGTGAATCAGCTCATACTGTCACCTCTATTTAGGTATGATTCCTGACTATGTCTGAACAGCATTTCTTCTGTGGCAAAGATGGAAAATCAACACTGTGGTCAAAAATGGTTTGTCCCTTGTGCCTAGGTTTGAATCCCACAGTGTAAAAATCAATTTCTCAGTATATAAAAGTAAAAACAAATTTTTCATGTCATTGCATTTATTCCCCCAGTGCATGTCTGCAACCTAACCCACCTAACAGTTACCTTCCAATTTCAAATATATATTTCCAGGCTAAATCAGTAGAAACCCCTCAAACTAAGGCCAAGTGTCAGATTAACCTTCCAATTGCAATTATTTAATTCATCACTGCTTGGCACTGTTGCTCTCCACTTAACATCATGCAAATGCATTTGTCATCATTGTTTGGATTTTTGCACTAGCAGTAAATATGACTACTAGAACTGGCAGGAAAGCATCAGTCTCCATTGCTCTAGTTCTGCTGTCAGACATAGCTGGCATTAATGGGGAAGGTATCAGGTTTGAGACACAGAGGTGGGGTACCCAGGAGTCCAAAATATTTATTGGACTCCTGGTAAAGCACCACAGCCAAAAGCTTTTGCAGGAGGACTATTTTGGCTCCCAGTATATGTTTGAGATGTGGAATAGTTTGCTCAGGCTGTATTCAATGCCACTGTTATCCTGAACACTGGAGAGTAATGTAGGCATCATTTAATGACCTACAGAGGAAAAACAGGGATACTCTCAATGGTTGGTTGGAAGAATTTGTGACTCCAGACATCCCACAGCTGTTAGTAAAAGCTTAATGTAGACAAGACTGGTATACATGATGCTAATTTGTTCTTTTCTGTTCTTTCCCCAGCTGCCAGGGAGCATGAGTTCAATGTCCAGGCCCATGTTGCTCAATTGAAGATACTGAGGGAAGCAAGTGCTATGTATGCAGCAGAAGAGAAGTATTGTAGCATTAAAAGTTAATGATAGCTTTTTTGGTATTTTACAGAGTTGTATCAAATTGAGCATGCATATCCCAACTTTAAAAGCAAGTATGCACGCATTAGTCTGTAGCACAAACCAATTGTCCAACATTAGACTGTAGTCATAGGTTGTGGGTTCAAATACCACAGTTCACAACTATATAATACTGTTATTTCTTCAATAATATTTACATTACATTCACAACTCTATACCAGTAGCACAAATGCCCTGCTGTAAAGTGTAATCTGTATAATTAGAACATGTATATGTGCAATATATGCACATTTCAAGGATTACTTTCAGCAATCTGTAGTAGAGTGTGCATGTGTTAAGAGATATAGTTAAATGTAATACTTAAGATAAAAGACTTGTATAATAAATAAGATAAAGACTTGTAACTGGGTTGGGAGGGTGGCTTAATGGTTAAGGTGTTTGCCTTACAAGCACAAGATCCAGGGTTTGAGTCTCACAAGGTATAATTGGCTAGGCTTAAAATGTCTCGCAAGGGCAGTTACCTTAGTACTAATCTATGAACCTATATATTGTATGTCACATATGATGGTACTAATTGTATATCTTTTTTCTGTCATCTGAACCCTTATATCTCCTTTTTCTATTTTCTATTATGTGTCATCAAAATGTCTTCTTTTCATCCATGTGTACCACATCACTAAATGTTCCACAGCACAGCAAGAAAGGCCAGACACAGTGAATCAGCCTATGCCTGCTCTACCGGCTACAGTACCAATGCCCAGCACATCTGGAGCCAACTTGGCAGCACTGCCTCTGCTGCCCCTGCAATACCTGAGCCCATACATAGTCATGCACCAGAAGCTAGTGTAGTGGTGCCCTCCAGGAGCAGAGACAGAGGTGGTGACATCATCACCCATAGCGAGGTGCCAGGGATGGTGCATAGGTTAATGCACCGCATAATTGGTGTATGCCTACGCTGGATGGAAAAGCTGCTTTCCCTCATGGTTCATAGGAGGAAGAGGAGATGTCAAGTACTCCAGCCACCAGCGGAGTAAGATGAGAGTGATGACAGTCCAGTGAGTGAGGACTCAGTTCTCACTGTCTCCAAGATTGATGGGCATGGGTCTGGGTTGTCCTCTCCCTCACCCCAATCATGGTTTTCCCCAAACTTTTGTTTCCATAACCATCCCTGCTTTCTGTTTTGTTTGTCTTGTATATTTGCAACTGCTTTCTCACCTACCCAACTTAGTTAACCCAGACACACTTACATCCCTTCCTCAACATTCCTCTTACTGAAATAAAAAAAAAAATTGGCAACTATCCCTTAAAAAGTCACATACATAGCTCTCCATTTCACGCATGTGTCTGCTTGACACACTTGATTTGTTCAAGTTGGCTATACAACATAACTGTGTTGTGGATATCCTTCTTTGTGAAGGTGACAGTCAAAATTCAGTTAATATACTGCACATATTTTCAGTTCACACTATTAAAGAAATGGATAGCTATGGTTCTTAACTATCTCCCTTCTGCACATTCCTGTACTGCTTTTGCTTTGTTCTTCCCCCTGCTTGGTCTGCATTTCACCACTTTTCTATCTACTCCATTTTAACATCTTTAATCTGGTCAAAAATATAATCACAGATAACACACATAAGTAGCAGAAAAAGCAATGAATCCCTTCACATTTTGGGCTCTATGTTTGTGTAGAGGTGCGCATCATGCACCAACGCACAGCAGTGATGAGTAGAGGCACAATACTGTGGTTACTGCTGCACAATGCTGCTTAACCCCACTGAGCTATGCCAACACACAGCAACACGTACTATAAAGCATTCATGTTATTGCATCATCAGTGTTTATTTAGAAGTATTTAAAAGTATTAGGTAGACCTGGATGTTAACCCAGTATCATCTGGGCTCAAAAAGGAATGTGTCAAAGCATTTTCTCTTGCCACAGAGTCAGTTAAGCAGCAGGTGTGTTTCGTAAACTCAGTACTAACTCTCAGACTTTAGCAATGCAGTTCACGTGTGTGCACTGTTTAGCTATGGTAAACATGAATAGTATTAGAAATCTGTATCATGCATACACAAGCACTTTGTCAAGCACTTTGCCAACCTTTGCGCAAGCCTATTATCTGTACTAATGTATTAATGTATTTTTTTACAGAAAGTACTACCATCAGGTGAAGGAAATTTTGATAGGTACATCTCTAGCTAATACTAATATTGCACTCACTGTATGGGAAGAAGAAAATATTTTCAATACAGCTGGTACATAGTTTAACAATGTGAAATTTTATAAATATTTTTGATGGTATTTTTTTTATCTGGAGTGAGAATTGAGAACTTTCTGATGAATTGTTTGTATACCTACATTCAAAAACTACTTTTTTTGACAATATTTTTCTTATCTGGAGTGGGAATTCAGAACTTTTTTATAAATTTTTTGTATACCTGCATTCAACTGCTACTTTTAAAGCTTTAAATCATTAACCTCTACTAATAATATTAATGTTTTAGATATAAATATTTTTTACAGGCTAGGAATACAGGCACATAGTTTTTTTAGAAAAGATATACAAAAAACAGAAAAGATATAGAAAAGATAGAAAGGATATCCAAACATCTCCTTATTTGCAGGAAAATACTATTTGCCTGCTCATATTTACAATGGAATAGTTTGCAGTCAATTTCTTAGAGCTAGTAGGTTAAATGCTAAAGACAATGATTGTTTGATACAGATTAAGGAAATTTGTTCCGAATTTAATGAAAGTGGTAGCAAAATGGACCTCATATAATAATTAAAAGTAGATATTAAGTGAGAGAAGTAATTTAGCTAGACCTTATTTTTCCAAAGAGCAGTTCAATAATTGACAAACAAGAGAACTACATATTTTTGCATCTAGACTTAGATATTCCATTAAATAAAACTTGCACACTGGTAAGATCAAGAATATTATTAGGTGTAATTGGTCCATTTTATGTTCCTCTGCTACATTAAAGAAGTTATAGGTCAATAACTTAATTTTGTATATAAGAAAGCTATAAATAATAAGCTTTATCTATGTCAAACAGAGCTCCTCATTAGCCCTCTTCAAGAAAAATCTTGATGATCAGATGGGAAATAGGAAATTCACCCCAGGGATCACTTCTGTGACTCTGCTCGACAGAGGCACAGGAAAATAATTTTCCTGGGTGGCGAAAGCCAGGGTACATTTTTGGCTAGGCTTATATAGGCCCTAGGGCTAATAGCCTAGTACCTACCTATGAACCTATGAACCTATAAGAAAGAAAGGAATCTTAGACAGCAGCTAAATATTTTAGTGCACAATTTAATACTAATTCTAATGGGCACTGTTTCATGTTATGATTGTCATTTATGCAACTATATTAATACAAATTTGAATGTATACATCTAGTTAATTATAAGATTTTTTTCATTGTTTTTGGGCTTGCAAATCCAAGAATGTTATTTATTTGGCAACTTGTGGAAACTGCTCTTGTTTCTATGTGAGGAAGACTAATAGAATGTTAAAACAAAGTATTGCAGAGCATCTTTCAGTTATACATAATAAAGGTGAAAATAATTGTATAGAAAAGCATACAATTGATATGCAAGATCCTCATCATTTCACTTTTAGATTGATAAACATTGTAAATAGAAACATTAGAGGGGTTTTTAAATACTGACTGTATTGAATATAAATGGATTAGTTATTTCATGCAGATGCCTACCCAGGGTTAAGTGAGAGTTTTAGTATTAAACCTGTTTTAAAGACAAGATCTTTGTATTCTGGCTGCATTCTGATTGATTAGATGTTGTTGCCTGTGATGTTTAAATAATGAGTAAATATTTTTATTTGTTAAAGCATTGAAGAAGAGCTGTCTTGAAAGCTTTGATGAATTAATTCATTATTTTTCACACAGTTTAGTTTCTGAGTTTCTTCATTGTTGTATTGATGATCAGTCACTAGTCTGGTGGTGAAGTGTCTCATGTTGTTATTGCAGCTTCCAGTTCTAGTTCTGTTATGACTACAGATGACCAGCTGGCAGCAGTAGTAGTGGAGCAATTGCAGCAGGCTCATGCACAGTATATGGCTTCACAGGTAAAGAGGTGACATCTAGTCCACAACTATGGACCATGACATTCAGGTTAGTGTTTCCTCTCTTGTAAAAAATGCATAAAGTGTAATTGATGCATTCAGTGATATGTTTATACTATGCTTTGTGGTGCATGGTCTACTGTCCCTGTTCTTCAGAGATTGCATCTTATCTTTAAATGTATTTTTTCAGAATGGGTAATAATATTATTGCAAGGAGCAATTACATTTTTATCTGTTTTGCTCAATAAATTCTACTGAGGTGATGTATTTTATACAGACATATTGAATCTCCTGAAGGGGTACTTTTAATAAAAAATTTTATTTATTTTTTAATATTTGACTAAAACCACATGGATTTAACATCCGATACACCTGAATGGAAAAATATCGTATTTTTTTATTTTTACGCAATGTTTCTTCAGTTTTAACTTTTACAGTTTAGAAATTATTTACTGTTCTTTCTTAAGGTTTTACAGATCAGATTAGTACATTTTGTCATACACAAGTTATGTTCTCAGAAATAGCAGTAATCAGTTATGCAGTGCTGAAGGTGATATGGCAACAATGCTAACGTAGATAGCAGGGTAGTCATGTAATCCTTTTATTTTAAGGAGTGTTTTTCTTAATATAGTGTACTATGTGTTTTATGATCTGGGTAATTGTGAGATGTAACATTGCTGAATTAAAACTCTTGATAATGGATCGACCATTAATGGTGTAAATCAGTGCAATTAGAATGTCATGATATGCAGATTTCTTTCCAGATATGTCTTTTAATTGTTAGCACTATCATTATTAAAAAGAAAGTATGCAGGTGCAAAATGTCTTAATACTGGGTTACATTCTGCACTCACATTTAGCGTAGCATTTTATTTTTTTATAACTCAGTACCTTTCAGGTTACGCATTGAGATCTCTGAGTAGAAGTCATATTGTAAGCACCTGAAATACCTAGCCTTAATTACAGTAAGTAAAGGTCAAATGTAACATATACAACATCTCCTAAATATAGGTTATGTGAAGGTACATGTGATCTTGAAGAGGGACTGTCATGCAAGCTGGATGGTGACTTAATGTGATGCCATGATCTACTTTATGCAGGTGGTCCTATAGACAGAAATCTCACATTGCTGCAAGACCAGGTCACCAAACAACGGGATCTGCTAAGTGTAAATAAATGATGACATGGTCTGAATGAATTCTGCTGGGTTTTTCCCCTAGTATTTCTCCTGCATTCTTGAAAAGCACTTCTAGTGTGATCTATTATGCCGCCATGTGTCTTGACAGTACCAGCTCCTCTAACCCTTCCAAAACTGACTCCTGCTTCAGTTTGGTAATTCCTTATTTATGTATGAATGGAGGTGGACATGGATGCTTGGTGTGCCACCATACTATGGATCAATGTGCTCATTGCTTATCTCCATTCTATTCTGGAAATCCTCACTTACACTATTGAGTACTCTGACCATTTCCAGCTGATTCTCTGTGGCAGTGCACTGAGCCTTAACAATGCCATAGCACATTAGCTGCTAGGTAGACAATGCTTTACATGCTTCCTGTGGTAGTTGTGACATATGCCTGCATTATGCACCCATTTATAAAAATATCACTGAGGACACTATAACCTCAGAATTTCTGCCATCATCCAGGAGGTATGCCTGTGGGTTTGGATATACTGGTGTAGAGGTACATGGGTGTGTAACCTATTGTGTAATGTCACTATGTACTTAACTTTATGATCTACTGTCATTTCCTCCAGAGTTACTAACATGTTGTGGAGAGTGAAATCCTGCCACTAAACTTGGTGACTGTTTGCCACTTTCCACAAGCTATTCTAGATATAGATATGTGTATATATACCTATAACTATACAGGCATATAGGTATAGGTATAGGTATATACCTATACCTATATGCCTATATAGATAGATAGATAGATAGATAGATAGATAGATAGATAGATAGATAGATAGATTCATATATATAGAGATAGCTATATAAAACTATGTTATCTTAACCATTATTTGACCTTCTGCTGCATGTTTCCTCTAAATGTATTGGTATAGTGTCCCTGCTGACCCTGTAAAGAATTAATTGATTGCATTACTACTCATATACTTGAGTACACCACTGTAGGTTGTGTAATGTGGTGTGGAGGACACCCAGCATGCACACTCTGTTCAATGTCATTATGTGCAGAAGTGGAAGGTTCACCTGTCTGTAGTAAATGTCATGGGTTACACGTAATCACTCAAAATGAATAGTCATTTTCTTCATGTATATAAGGTATGCGGCTCAAACTAACCTTCCTGAAAATATGTCTGTAGTTGCTGCTGACATAGGTAATTTCTAGGGTCTACACCACCTATGATTATGCCTGTGCCATCCTCATGTGTTTCACAGTTATTTCCTGAATGGGGAGGAGGTAATCCTCACCAGATGTTAAAGGATTAGGTGTTTGAGGCCCACCACAGTAGTGCAATAGGCAAGTGCATTCTACCTTGCCTTTGATCTTGCCCATCCTACCATATCATTGATCATCTACTTGCAGTGTATTAATTTGCAGTCTCTTCTACCAACAATATTTATAGTCATAACCACTTGGTACCAGGCCTTTGCCCTCTCAGCTTCTTCAGGTTCCTTTTTTCCAAAAAGGTGTTCACCATATGGCCTAATGGTTGCCATGAGGGTGCATTTCTCCTTGTGGCTAATATTGTCTTTTCCCTGTCTGCTGCATCATTCTTTTACACAAAGCAGCATGCAAAAGTCATATACTGAAATGTTTCATCCTCATATCAGCCAAAGAACACAGCAATGAAAGCATGCCTTCATTTATCACCAATAAATCAAAGATCTGAGTATGAAAACATGTATGGTAACACAAGTTCTATATTTATATACATATACTACAAATCCAAATTCAGCCATTTAAAGCTGTGTTGTGCTAACCTGTACATCATCATCAGCAACTACATAGTAGTAAGCACTTAGCATTACTCTGTCATAGTATGCAAGTGCTAACAGAGCTGTTTCCTTCCCCTATCACTTGTCTGTATTTACACTGCCATTTTTTAGTACATGACAGTCAGAAAACCTCCAATAAAGCATCATGATTCCTGACAAACAATTTACTGGGGAAAATCAGTACATCAGACTATAATCATGTCAGATTATGTACTTATATCCATAGCCGGCCTTAGGCATAGGCGAACTAGGCAGATGCCTAGGGCGCCACTCTAGCAGGGGCACTTTTTCAGTGTTTATTTGGTGTAGGTAGACCAGGATGGGGGCACCGGGTGGTGTGGTGGGGGGTGCCATAGAGCCCTTTTGCCTAGGGCACCAGTTGACCTAAGGCCGCTCCTGCTTATATCATGCGTAGTATAGTAAATAAATGCCCCAAAATGAATTCCAAAAATATCTTTCAAATTGCCATTATGACTAATTCCCCATACATTCCCAGTAATGCCGTCATGAGTTGCTACTAATAAATGACACTCATGTCATTAGTATTTACATAAGTTATCTGAATCTATCCATCAGATCAGTGAAATACACAACTGTCCTGGTAATTATTGCTATCTAACATCAATATGCACTACTGCCTATTAATTTCTAACATTTTTGCTATTGTTCATTTAATTGATTAAGTTTATGGTTTCCTAAACCATATGATGCCAATCTCAACTGACTGCAACTTAATATGGTGGATTTAAGATAATTTACGTGAATTCAATCTCTTTTACCCATGATGTATGCAAATTAGGCATAGTAATGATTATCTTTATAAATCCCAGTAATACTTGTGTGTATAAATCAACAAATCCACATATGTATGCCTTGGATAGCTGTGAACAAGCTATGCACAGTGGTGTTGAGCCAAGTTATCTTCAAGAACATGCAGACAAGCATAATAAATGTTAAATTTACCTATAGTTAGAAAAGAGAATGGAGTCAGATACAGTTGAGTCTGCACAATTATGATGCACAAGCCATGCCCATTCTATATAGAATGACAAAAATCATCACCTAAAATCACTAAATAGTTTATATGACATGATAATGACATCCACGTGAAGATTTCTTTATACAATAAAGAAAGGAATTTCACGTTTAATCTCTCGCTTTCAGCAAAACATCCTCCAGTAATATCTATATACCTTCTGGCCATTACTACTCTACTGTAATGAGCCACTGATGTTTGCAATAACTTCAGTGTTTATAAATGTCCAAATCTCTGCTCTTCTAATGATACTCTAAACTGTCCCACTAACACATATGAAAATAAATGTATTTACTCTTATGCACATGAATTTGCAGTATGAATGTACTCTTTTGTTCTCATTTTGATATATTATACTGTTGATACAACTCAAATGACCACAATTGCATTGCTGTACAACACATGGACTTATAAAGCTGCTGTACAAAGCTTTTGCAAAAACTCAAAAGTTTACAAATGTAGTATGCTACTATTATGAATGTGCAAAGGTGTGCATATGCAGCACATCACCCTATAACTCACTGTACTATCTAATCTATTTTTATATTATCTAATATGTTTTGTATACTTCTTCTGTGAAGCTTTTCTCCTTGGGCCTTTGTTGAAAATGGAAGAATCCCTGGGCGGAATTTCCTGGTAGGCAAAGTGAAATAAATACATAAATGAAATAAATAAGTAAAAAGAAAATCTTTGCTTACACAAAACTATAAAAGACCTGCTTAAAGAAGTTATTAAGGCATGACCTTCAGGGTTATTGTTCAAATAAAGCTAAAAACATTACAGCACAGAAGCAGAAGCACATATAAATAAACAACTTAAACATAATTATTTCATAACTGAATCTTATTTACAATGGAAAGGAAACGTGAAAACATTCCTTTAAAAATCATCTATGCAACAAAGCACTTTGGTAAAAACAAACTTATTAGTAAGAGCACTTCCTTGTCTGATGTTTGTACCTGTTAGCTGTGTTTGGTTATGGTAATGTCACACTCCAGAGGGAGTTTCCACACCCTTGAACCACAGCCCTGCACTTTCATTCTTCATTCTGTCACTGCTAATTCAAAAGATGGCTGCAGCTGCAAAGGCACAAGGCTGAGCTCTAAGCTTGTCTGACAAGGAGACAATAATCATAGTTTATGTCTTCATACATAGAAAAAAACTGAGTCATCAGTATGCGAAAAAACAGAGTCATCGGTATGCAGCACAGACTGGGAAAAAATGATATCTGGCAAGACTTGAGTCAGCACCTGTTATCCCTGACAGAGATCACCAACTGTGGCACCAAGTACCATCACAGACATAATCACCTACAGAGACATAGGCCTGACAGGCTGACTGTTGTCTAGACCAGGTTTGGCAAGAAAGAAATATTTCTATAGTAAGCATTTTTTATTTTTTTAAATCTTATCAAAAATAGGTTTAAAAAATATTATATAAATATTGCATAAGTGAAAATAAATGCAGAAGAAATGTATGAGAAAGTGCAAATATGTAGCTGCATGTAATCCCAAGGTAAGAATAGGCATAAACATATCTGTAAACAGAAATGCATTAGAGTCATGTTTACGTGTTGACATGCTTTTGTGAATGGATACAAATGTATACATATATGAATAAAGAAATACATGTAAGTATACTTATATTAAACTGTAGATGACATATATAAAGATGCACATCTGCAGAAGTATTATACCAAACTGTAGAAGACATATGTAAAGATGTAGATCTGCAGAAGTATACTTATAAATAGTTTAATGTATATATGTGTATTTATGCATAAATAGAAAACAACATATTGAGATTGCCACTTAATTTCATATATTGTTGGTATTAGCTTTGTAATTACTTGTTCTACAGTCATGCACTTTTTGTACAGAAATGCTTTGGTTTGTATAACCCACAAAGCATGTATTAATATGACAGTTGTATAACATATCAGTTTCTTCCAAAAATAACTGCACATGCAAGATGGCTTAACTCAATTCACTGCCCACAGTAGGCAGAGTGGAGGTAGAGGTGAGAGTAAAGTAACAAGTGAGTAACCAGCAAAGAGGATAATGAAATGTATACTCAGGTTGCAGAAAATACCCATTCTCCAAAGAGACAATGTGTAAAGAGACATAAAACTTAACAATTGGAAGGAAGTCATGCATTCCTTCTAGTTCAGCTTGGCTTGAAGAAGAAATACTTATTAGCATAGATGAATTACATAATCTGAATTTATAAAAATCTTTGCTTTGTTATTTTCCTGCCTAATAAATAAAAGCATTTAGCAAAACTCATTAGAAATGTGTACATAAATAAACACACACATTAAACAAATGCAAGAATCACTTCAGAACCATGCTAAATAGTAAAAGTTATCATGTCAATTTAAATCTACTGGATAGAACAACAACAGAATGAATTGCTAGAAGACCTTATACTACTCCAGCTCATCTCCAATATATCAAACAACCATTTTCGTACACTTGTTAGAGAATGGGTGACCTGTAGATCGCATGCTGATTGGAGCATGAACATTCTCCAGCAGGGTGTTAATCCACTGGTAATGCCAACTGAACAATTAGTCCACCACTTTATGGCAGCATATCAAACTGCAGTGGATCTCATACTGAAAGTAACCTAACAGCCACCATTATTTTATACTCACTAAACAGTGCTCTTGCTGTTTAGTGAGTGTAAAAAAAAAAAGAAATTTAAAATAAAAGAGTATGTGTGCGTGTTTTTCTGTCTGTGTGTGAGAGTGTATGTCTATATGAGTGAGAAAGAGATTGGTTGAGCTATTATTTTACACTTGCTAAGCAGTGCTTTTACTGTTTAGCGATTGTAAAAAAAAAATAAATGAAACAGAACAAAATGTGTGTGTTTATTTTTCTGTCTACATGTGTGAGTGAATGCATGTTTGCATGCATGAAAGCGGAAGAGTGTGTGTGTGCCAAATAGCTTTGAAATGAACAAGTTAAACAACCAAAAAAAATGTAATCAATTTTGGAAACATCCAGCTAATAAGCAGGAAGAGTAACAATACCAATTCTGCCCACTACAGCATCCTTACTACCAAAAATCAAATTTCTTACCACACTTACTTAAAAGAATTTCCCAAGCTTCCCTCCCTCCCAGCTATGACTCCTGCCTGACTGTGTTCTCCTTCACAGGTTAATAAATTAGTACTAGGCTAACTACCCTTGTAGGTTATTTTAAGCCTAGCCAATTACCCCATTTGAGAATCAAATCCTCTACCTTGCATCTGTAAGGCAACCACCTTAGCTGTTATGCCAACCTCCCCAAAGATTATGCCAACCTCCCCAAAGATTGTGCACTCTTTAACCAATGATAGCAAGGCTTTTGGATCAGCTGTAGTATAATGACATATCTCTGAACCATCACTGATGACATTTCGATTGGAATGGACAAATGTGAACTGACAAAATATTTATAAGTCTTGCTGAAAGCCATCAAGCCAACTGACAAAAATCTTTTTCATATGTCTATTCTAGCACATGAAATTAGCAGCAAAACTACTCAATGGTTGTACAACCTTCTCTCAGGCCATTCTTTCTCTGTGAAAATCGATACCTCGACTTACAGCACAGTACCCCTGTGCATGGGATTTCACAATGCTTTAGTTTTCTCACCTCTGCTTTTTCAACATACATAAACAAAGTACCTTTGCATAGTTCATTAATCCCAGTAATACTCTCTACTGACAACAGGATTATCTAAAAAAAAAGTCCTTCCCCCAATACCACAAAATAGCAAGTTCAGAAGGACCATCAATTTATAACCTTTTATCTCGTCTCCAGGAAACTGATTCTGAACAATTCCAAAAAAAACTCATATCTATTGGTTTCCATCAAAAACTGGGAATAATATCACAAGATTGGTCCATTCTAGATCGTATTAAAAAAAAGCACTTGCTACCACCACCTCCTTAAAATATCTTGCCTCCACTTAGACCTATAGCAAAACTTCCAACATTAATATAATATCATTAGGACCATGTTCTGGGCTTGGAAGATAATGCCCTTCCTATCTGTTGAGCCAGAAAAGCTAAGGGAATCCTCATGCTACAACTAACATTGTATTGTTTATCAGGCCACACACTCTTTGGAAATGACAGTGGAGCTAAGTACATTACCATATTATGCTAATATTGCTTCACCACATGCACACACACACAGACACACACACAGACACACACAGACACACACACACACACACACACACACACACACACACACACACACACACACACACACACACACTGGGAAGTTGATAAAAATGGATCTGACTTAAAACTGACCTACTAACATGATTTATAAATCTAAATAAAATAATAAAATCATAAACACACACACATACACACATACACGTGCGTACACACATACAAACAAAAACACAGAAATGTGCATGCAGACACACATACATATATATGCACATACACAAATTGATTACATGTAATTGTTAATGTGAAAGTGTTTATGTGTTTGTTTGTGTGTGTATGTGTGCGTTTATGATTTTATTATTTTATTTAGATTTATAAATCATGTTAGTAGGTCAGTTTTAAGTCAGATCCATTTTTATCAACTTCCCAGGATCAAACAAGAGCAAAATACAACCAAAATGCTGTAGATTATGTCACAATTACTTACAAAGCCATACATTTTCAAATCTTAGAATGTGATGGGTTAATACTAGTTATTGTTCTTAAAGCTGTCTCCTTACAGTGGCACCTGTGAATTCTATCTAAGGGAGCTGCCTTAGATGTCTTACCTAAGCTTTAATAGAAATTATAGGGCAGGATTCACAATGGCTTGCCCAGAGTCTAAGAGTAGTGTAAGACTCCATACAGCCATCGCGATCTAGGAACAGCCTGAATGTGCATGTAAGAGAGCACCTAAAACGGCTCTTACACGGGCAGGGCATTGATATGCTAATTACCTCACTTGCAGCCAAAAGGCATGCAAATGAGGTAATTTCGCAATCCAGGAAGCAGAAACCTGCCCGTGTAAGAGCTGTGTTATCTGCAGAAATGTACTCAGTTGATAACTGAGTACCGTTCTGCAAATAACACAATGAAACCTTGTCAGCTCCAAATAAAGGTTGCAAATGTCCCAGGCAGCATGCCAATGGCCAAATATGTGGCCACTGGCAATGTACCCTGATGCAAACATAATTTTTTTTTTTTCAGCGATCGCCGATGTTTAAACATAGCGCAGCGCCGTGCAAATGGGCTGCGCTATAAAAAAAACAGAAAAATAAAAATATTAAACCCACAAATGTGGGTTTATGCAAAGCATGAGTTTACAATGGAAGGGAATAGCAGGCTAAAACAACATGGCCTCCGAGTAGGGGTTGCTAAGGGGGGAAGTGGAGTGTAAGACATGTAACTAAGCATTAGTAGGCAATCCTATGTAAATAAGTGGTAGGATAGTGAATTGCACTGTTACATAGGAAATTAGCACATCCTGTGCAGTGTAGAAGTAGGATAAGGGGGAGTAACAGAGTAGGAGATAGGTGACATCACAGGGGGGAATGTATGAAAGGAATGCAGCTCATTGGAGCACAGTGGCATGTGAAAGCTGTCAGTCACACATCATGGAAAGAGGAGTGTCAATAAGTAGGCATGGGAAAGCCAAGAAAAGGAAGGTGTACACTATGGATAACACCAAAGTTTCTTGCAGGGCGTGCATGCGCGTGTGTGTGTGCTGGTAGGCACGAGTAAGCTAGAGTTCGCACGTGTAATTGTGAGTGCATGCGTTTAAGGCAGAATACGCATATAGGAGCCTGTTTAAACACCTGTAAGCTTGTTTGCGCTGGTGTGTGCGTGTTTTAACCTGAATAAGCAGATTCTAGTCTGTCTAAGCATGTGTGTGCATGTGTTAGCCACTGTGAGAATGTTTTCGCTCGTATGCACATCGCTCCCCCCTGAGGAAACAGAAGGGAAAAAGGAAGCATGGGAAATAGTAGGAAGCTAGCAGGGATTACTGGCAGAGCTAGCAGGCGAAAACAATCAGACGAAGGCAATTACACAGGAAGAGCAGTAGCCCAGCCCAGCACTTAAAACTCTGCAAACAACAGTGCAGTATGTTTCTCTCAAGAGACACTGCAACAGAGGAGTAAGCTATTACAAGTGAAAACTGAAAAAGCTTCACTCAGACCAAAAATACTAGGGGCTGCCATAGCTGTTATAAGGAGACATATGCAACTTGCTGAGGGTGGTGACTATGCAAATGCTGCCAGACAACCCACAGTGAGGAGACGGAGAAGAGTGTACAGGTCCAGGGTCACCTACCAGGGGTTACCTGAGCTGGAGATAGTGGAGCACTATAGAATGGACAGAGACCTCCTGCAGCAAATTGTTGAGCTGTGCAGACCATGCCTCACACACAGAACCAACAGAAGGGAACCCATCCCAGTGGAAACCAAGGTATGTGTTGGCCTAAGAATACTAGCAACAGGTACCTTCCAGGGACCAACTGGTGATATGATGGGGATATCACAGGCAACAGCATCCAGGGTACTGCACCAGTTCCTGGATGTCATGTCAGCACATGTCGGTGATCATGTATATTTCCCAAATTCCCGTGAGGTATTGGCCAGCAATATGCATCTCTTCCAGCAAATAGCGGAATACCCTGAGGTAGTGGGTGCAATAGACTGCACGCATATACGCATCAAAGCACCAGCCGGTGAGCGGAGTAGGGCCTACATTAACCGCAAGGGATTCCCCTCCATCAACTGCCAGGTTGTGTGTGATGCCCAGGGCATAATAATGAATGTGTGTGCTGGCTGCCCTGGAAGCAACCATGATTCCCATATCTGGCATTTGATGCAGCTGTACAGACATTTGCCAATGGGGACATCCCACATGGTCACTTAGTGGGGGATGCTGGCTATGCACTGGAGCCATGGCTGATGACACCCATCAGAAATGCACACACACCTGAACAAGAACGCCATAATGAGGCACACGCACAAACACGAAATGTAATCGAGCGTGTGTTTGGGCTGCTCAAGTCGCAGTTCCAGTGCCTGGACACATCTGGTGGAACCTTACAGTACTCAGCAACTACATGTACCCAAATTTTCATGGTATGTGCTATGCTACATAATATGATTCTGTGAAAACAGCTGCAGCAGGACCAGCATAGGGCTGGGCCAAACAGCCCCCCACCATTGCCAAGCCAATCACAGGTAGAGCGTGACTCGGAGGAGGAACAACCTGAGCCTGCCCCAGTAGGCAGAAGGAGGTGTGCCCAGTATGCCTTGGCCTTGGCAAAGCAGCAACGCATAGCACATACACTGGCTCAGTAGGAACCCAGGAAATGATACTTCTCTCTGACTCACACATGTAGTAAAAGGGATGCCTAAGTTGACACAACCTGCTATCAAACATGTACAGGGAGTGTAGTATGTGCATCCAACATAGACAGCCCTGCAGCACCACCTGAGGCATGATTGACATGTGTTAAGCAATGTAACACCATGTAGTATATGCAAACCTGATGACCCTGACTAACAACCTACCCTCACCAAGCATGATGCCACAATATGAAGAGGAGATGATCAATTACAATAATTGGCTTAGGTATTGCTGTTAGTCAAAGGGGATCCAATACGTGCCAGCCTGGGATGACATGCTGAGCAAGACACAATACTCCACCTGCTAGGGATGGCGTGCACCTATCAGTCCTGGCCTTTAGGATACTGGCAAAGGCTGTTGTCACCCCCACTGTGCCTTGAATAGGTAAGGCTCAAAACACAAACCCACCTCCATAGGTATCACAAGGGATAAGAACCTAGATGTAATGCTACCCAATGCCAGATGTCTAAATTGCAAGATGCATGCAGTCTAAACTCCCCTCAGCATGGAGAATGTTGATATCTGTCCTGTAACAGAAAACTGGGTTAAGGCTCACAGGAGCACCCTAACACTACCAGGTTACACCTCATACCGTGCTTTACAGCCCCAAAACATGGAACAAACTACAAAAGGAGGGTGACTAGCAATAATTGTCAAGGATAACCACACCCCCATGTTGGTACCACAACAAGAAGCAGCATGGACTATCCATGGTCAAGTAACAGTGGCTAAGATTGCCTGCCAGTTTGTAGCCTGCGACAGACTACCCTCCTAATGCCAGGAACTGCACTTGGCCTACGTTGGAACACATGGAAATATCAAGATCTCCAAACAACATTATATTGGGTGACTGAAAATACTCAAACATAGACTGAGAGCATTATTCCAGCTCCAACACCCTAGGCCAAAGGTTCCTAGAATCCATAAACCAAAATGCTCAGGAACAACGTACCACTCCCACAAGAGGGGTAAGCATACTGGATGTGATAATCAGCAACATGGGTACTCTATGACCAGATGAGAAATGTATCCCTCACTGGTAGGATCAGACCATAGAGTAATCACACTGGATATTCACATCCTGACCACAGTCCCTGGCCAGAAAACCACAGTGAAAAATATGTGTAAAGGAAATGTTGCACTCCTCCAAACTGATGTAAAGGCCCTGTGCCTGTGGAAAATATGGGCCACACCTCAGAACCCTTTATAAATGCATTCTATGAACACTGTCAGGAATGCATGGATTATGCAATCCCAAATAAAACCAAGGCCCAATACCATACACGCAGGCATCTGGCATGGTGGACCCCAGCCATTACCAAACCATGCAAGAGAATGAGGAAGCTACTACATGATAGAGCAAACCCAAAAAGGGAAGTAATCTCTGATCAGTATTATGGCAATAAAATATGGCCAGTCATAAAATCCACTAAGGCCAGCTACAACAAGTTGAATCTGTGAATCTTGGGCAGTGTTACACCTGCCCCATGTAGACAGACAACCCCCTCCTCCCCCCAAGAAATACAAATATATGTGAGAGATGCAACCATTTCTCCAAACTGGAGGCTGAGCTCTCTCAACTCAGTACTGTCTAAACTAGTCAGGAGGAGAAGGTAACCACACACACCACAAACCCACTCACATAGACCTATCACAACTGCAAACCAAAGACATAAACACACAAAAACATTCCCAGAGGCTCTAATTAAAAACCAACAAATCAACAGAGGCCTCCAAAGCAGACACCCAAGCAACCACTACCCCCAAACATAGCACATGCAACACATAGTACACAAAGTCGGTATGCCAAACAGTCACAGCCCGTAAGGACAAACAACATGCCTGATACACTTGTAATAGGTGACTCCATAGTCAGACACACTGATGTCCCGCTCACCAGACTGAACAAGGAAAAGAGTACAGTAAGCTGCCTGTAGGCTGCTACAATCCTCCACATAACACAAACACGCAGGTCACTCCAAAGCAAGTACAAATATCACTCAGTCATTGTCCACGCTGGTGTGAATGACCTGAGACGTACCTCCCTGAACTACATGAAAAGAGACATAGAGGAGCTCTTCGATTATGTAGGCCAGGCCAGTATGACTCTGACCCTGGGCAGCATCCTACCCCCACCAAGAATGATGCCACAGTACAAACACAGAATGATCAGCTTTAACAATTGGCTCAATTACTAGTATCATTCCAAGGGGATCCAATGTGTGTCTGCTTGGGATGTCATGCTTGACAAGCCACGCTGCTTTGCCAGGGATGGCTTGCACCTGTCACCCCTGGGTGTCTGCATATTGGCTAAGGCTCTTGCCACTTCCATAGTGCCTTTGGTAGGCAAGGCTGAAAAGACAAACCCACCTCCTAGAAAACATAAGTGGAAAAAAACATAAGGGTAATGCTGCTCAATGCCAGAAGTCTAAACCTCAAGATGCACACTCTCGAGGCCCTCCCCAGTATGGAGAACATTGATGTCTGTGCAGTGATGGAAACCTGCATCAAGGCTCCTGAGAGCACCCCAGCACTACCAGGTTATACCTCATATCATGCTTTTCGGCCCCAAAACCTGGTCCAAACCACAAAAGGAGGGGGAGTATCCATATTGAGCAAAGATACCCACACGTCCAGGTTACTGACAATGCACAAAGCATCAGAGACCATCCATGTGCAACTAACCGTAGGGAAAAACTGCTGTACAGTTTGTAGCATGCTACAGACCACCCTCTCAAACCCAGGAACACCACTCAGCCTTCCTGAAAACACTGGAGAGCATGAATGTCTCTCCAAATACCAAACAAGGTACTCACAAATCACCACATAGGTGGTAATCCATTACGTATGGAAGAAGTAATCAGGGACCTAGAGACACAAGTGGACAGTAACCCCACATGTGACGCTCACATTGCCAACGTGGCTAGGGAGACCACCTATATTGGCCACCTTATCATTAAAGGATTCACATCTACATCAAGAGAGGTCATTGTGCCCCTATACTCTTCTCTTATCAGGCCCATAATTGAGTACAATGCCCCATTTGGGATGTACCTTACCCGACACCTGCAGCAGTTAGAAAGACCTCAAAAGTACCTCACCAAGAGGATTAAGGGTCTCAAACATTTATCATATGCTGCCTGGCTGACAACACTCCAGCTGTATGCAGTCACATACTGCATACTCAGAGGCGATGTATGCCCGATGTACAAGGCCATGTCCAATACAGAATTGATGGACATGCTCCACTTCAGAATATCCAAATCCATCAGAACCGCGAGAGCGAGAGATGTCAACCTCAACACATAAATAAATAGGATGTGCTGGAGGGACAGATTCATAACCCAGAGGCTCCCTACACTCTGGAACAGAATCCCACTCCATGTTAGGCAAAGCCCTTCACTGACTCTCTTCAACAGGAATCTTGCCAAGTGGATGGGAGATCATAGATTTACACTGGGGGTCTTCACTGTGTCACGTCTAGACAGAGGCACAGTAAAGTAAACCCTAAATGGGCATAATATTCACATAGCAAGGGGTGACAAAAGCCACATACACTCTGGCTAGGCTTATAAATGCCCTAGGGCAGATAGCCTAGTATGAACCTATGAACTTATGAAGATTCAAATTGTACAGGACACTAAGGATAAACACAAGGCTTTCTTAACTGATGGTAGGAACCTTGTTGGGAATTCACAGATATGCTCTGAATTACCAAATATTACAAACAATACACCAAACCCACACACATTGCCAACATCCAACCTGACAGGTTCAGTGCAAACTCCCCCTCCAAAGAAAATGCCAAATATATATCCCAGCAGAATGCTGGCCCCCTGACATTGCAGATGCTGATGTAACAGCCAGCATCTTCAAAGCAAAACACACAGCATCAATGGTATGAGATGGTGTTCTGGGCTGTGTCCAACATGAACTCCAAGTAGAATGGAATGCCAAATAACACTACTGCTCAATTTCAGCCTTACCACAGGATATGTACCCAAAGAGCAGTGTACAGCAACAGTGGTCCCTCTCCACAAAGGTGGTGCCTGAATGGATACTGCAAACTATCACCCCGGAATCCTGACAAGCTTGGTCTGCAAAGCTATGGAAAGGATCATCATGGACCTCAGAAATAAAGATATTGGGGACCTACAGACACTGTATCCTACCCAGTATGGCTTTCTTAAGGGCAGATCCTGCCCCTTAAACATGTTTGACTCATTTGAAACAGTCATCAAGGCCATTGATGAGGGGAATGTGGTCCACACAGCCTATCTGGACCTTGCAAAAGCCTTCCATTCAATACCCCACGTGTTCCTTATAGATAAGCTCACCAGCTTAAATATAAACCCCTATGTCAGTAGATGGGTTGCAAACCAGCCCAAGGACAGAACTGACATGGTCAGAAATGCTGCAGCCATGTCAGACTACAAACCAGCTACAACTGGCATCCCACAAGGCTCGGTCCTGGGACATCCCTTGTTTGGTATATATTTCCCATAGGTACAGGCCAACATGGAAGGACTGTGTCTGAACAAGTTTGCAGAGGACTACAAACTGGGCACCATATCTGACCCTCCAGCTGACACAAGCATCCTAAAAAAGGGCCACATAGAAACAGACAACTGGTGCCAGAGCCATGTCATCAAGCTAATTGCAGAAAAGTGTATAGTCATCCCCTGTGGATAAACAGTAAGTGCCCACCAATTACCACATAGGTGTTAACCCATTAAGTACTTTAGAAGTAATAAGAGACCTGGGGACACAAGTTGATAGATATCTTGCATTTGGCAACCATGTGGCTGTAGTGGTTACAGAAACATACCATATACCCACCTAATCATGAAGGGAGTCACATCAAGATCAGGGGAGGTCATCGTGCCTCTTCAGTCATCCTTCATCAGCCTCACAATTGAGTACAATGGCCCCTGTGGGATGTACCTCAGAAGACACCTCCAGCAACTGGAAAGACCCCAAAAGTACCTCACCAAGAGGATCAAAGAGCTCCAACAGATGCCATGTGTTGCCTGATGAAACAAACTGCAGCTCCACACAGTGCGTTACTGCCTAGCCAGAGGCAATCCATGCTTGATGTATAAAGCCATGTCCAAGCTGGAATCAATGAACATGCTGCACCTTGTACAATCTGAATGCCAGTGAGCTATGCACATGAGAGACCTGAACCCCAGCACTGACATACATAGGACATGCTGTAGTGATTGATCCATAACCCAGAATCTCCCTCCACTCTTGAGTAAACTCCCAGTACAGGTTAGCCAGAGAGTCCCTCATTGACTCTCCTCAACAGGAATCTTGATGAGTGGATGGGAGATGGTAGGTTTACCCTGGGTATCACTGTTATGTCACAGGTAGACAGAGGCACAGTATACTAACTTTGAAATATGTCATGTCAAAATCCAGTTACAATGTGTGTTGAAGGACAAACACACTCTCTGACTAGCAGTAGAAATGGCCTAGGGCACATCGCTAGTGTTTGTCAATGTCCACCCAAGTTGTGGAATACACTACCAATGTTGGACAAGCCTGGTTTAAGTAGTCCATATCCGAACAAAATGCAGCATGGTCATATGCGCACAACTGGCCCTTAACCAGTCTGGTGTGCTCACTATGAATATTTAAAGCAGTGATAGGACTGAAACCCAGGATACTGTCCACCACAGTGAAAGTACTGAACCAGTACACTATACGATATTACAGTGTTTGGTCAGTATGAAAGGATGTTGACAACTGTATGCAAACTATCCCATGGAAACCCTGCAGGCACAGTATAATCCCTGTTGGGTTCAGACACAAAGCAGTTGGGCAGTAAGTACACAACATGACTCCCAACACACAACTATAAATGTGAAATATTGTTGAAGTTCACACACAACCACAAATGTGGTGGACTGCAGATTTCAACATATGGAAAGCTCACACTGGGCATGCTCGCACACTTTGATAAATGAGACATATGTCAGGCAACAAGCCATGGAAAGCCTGAACTGGGCATGCTCACACACTTAGGCCATGTCTCAGTTTAGCAGTTGGCCACACATATCTGGTATTTGTATGTGTTAATCCAGGAACCAAACACAATACAGCAATCTTCCCAGTGCACACAGTTAAATGACTAGAGAGATATAAGTTAAATAGTGGATCCCTCTCATATTCAAACATCTTCCACAGATACACAAGTTGTTCATAGAAACAGGGAAAGCTATGGCAATAAACACCTGCAAACAGTTTATCAGCAACAAATATTGTGCATCTGAAAATTAAACATATGGGTGTAGAGGTCAATACTAGGCTGTTTGCCCTAGGGAATACAAGCTTAGCCAGAGTGTGCTTGGCATCTGCCTCCCCAGTACAGTAGGCTACTGTGCCTCTGTAAAGTAGGTCACAGAAGGCACCGTTTAAGGCTAGTGTGCTGTGCTTCTGTCAGGCGGGGACACAGTGGAGATCCCAGGGGTTGAATTTGCAATGTCACATCCATGTGGCTGGTGTTTGCTGGAAGACAGTTGGCAAGGACTTATAACAGTAGTTGGGTGTCAATTACAGACTGAGGGGAGCCTTATCTGCAGTGTCTGGACAATTTCACTGTCAACACTTTGACGTGATGAGTTTGAGAGATTGAAGTGTCGTGCCAATACTGTTCAGAGGCATCCTCCCTCTGTGGGATATTGCTCTGTAATGTATTAGCTCCCTCCTTCTGTTGTACAGCTTATATATGTCTGGTGTACACCAGACAGGTCTCCTGTTGTGGAGGAGTCATGGGTTTATTTGGGATAGCATGATCAATGCAAACCTTCCAGATGCTCATAGAATGCTATTGTCAAGGATTATGCAGAGTGGCCTGTATAATCCCCCAGCATGGGTCCTTTGAAGTCTTCCACCCCAGTCTTCACAAGTGCAAAGTCTGCTTTTGATAAATACTTTGTTTGCAGTGACTTCCTTGCCTGGGGGTGGGGATGGGATATGGATGTCCAGGAAAGTTGGGTATGGTCAGATATTAACAATGGTGGTCTACCTCTGGTGTGGAACATACAGTCCCCATGTTGCAGATGGTCAGGTCCTACATGTATTCTCCCTTGTGGCTGTGGTGAGTGGTCCTGCCATAGCACATGGACTCACAAATTGTAGTGGCTGTAGGGTGATGTTGTTGAGGCCTGAGTAGTTCCCCCACACAATATACCTGTACCTGACATTAACCACTGTAATGGTGTATGTGAACACCTTCATGTCCTACACTGTTTCCAGGGAAGCAAAGTGTGTGTCCTGGATATGGGTGGGGTGGTCTGAACTGGTTGTGTTGTGTGTTACAGGTCCTGTGGTCACGAAGCATGGTATAAAACATAACCTGGTAGTGCTGATGTGCATACCTGACCCTGAAGTAGGCGGCTGTTAATGCATATATATGCTATCCCCTAAACTGACAGATAGTAATAGTTGTACATACTTCAATATAAATAATGATGTCAGCACCCTATAAATACTGCAGGAGAAATATCAATATCCAGGAATTCAAATAGCGCACTCAGCTAATGCGTCTCTGTCAAGTGTCATAATATAGTTAGGTAGGGGTTTGAATCCTACAAATGCTGAGTGTGTGTATTTGGGTGAGGGGGTTAGTGTGTGTGCAATTCTGTGTGAAAAAAATGTCCCCTTTGGCAACTAAAAGAACACACTACATGATGCACATTCCTCTTTCTAAACACTGATGATGTCAGCACCCTATAAGTACAGCAGGAGAAGAAAAACTTCCCAGTAATGCAAATAGTGCACTCTACTAATGCGTTTCAAGTGTCATAATATCATTAAGTAGGGGTTTGAATCCTGCAAATGCTGAGTGTGTATTGGGGGTGAAGGGGGTTAGTGTGTGTGTGCAAGTCAGTGTGACAGAAATGTCCCTTTTGGCAACTAGAAGAACACACTACATGATGCACATTCCTCTTTCTAAACACTGATGATGTCAGCACCCTATAAGTACAACAGGAGAAGGAAAGCCTCCCAGTAATGCGAATAGCGCACTCCGCTAATGCGTTTCTGTCAAGTGCCATAACATAATTAGGTAGGGGTTTAAATCCTGCAAATGCTCCGTGTGTGTTTGGGTGAGGGGGGGTTAGTGTATGTACAACTCTGTGTGAAAAAAAATGTCCCTTTTGGCAACTAGACACTACATGATGCAAATTCCTCTTTCTAAACACTGATGATGTCATCACCCTATAAGTAAAGCAGGAGAAGAGAGACCTCCAAATAATGCGAATAGTGCACTCTGCTAATGCATCTCTCTTAAATGTCATAACATAGTTAAGTAGGGGTTTGAACCTTATAAATGCCATGTGTGTTTTTGTCACACAGTTTGTCCATGTGTGTGGGGTATTGCTCTTAATATTGTATGACATAGATCAGATCAGTAATGTCAATGCACACATGAGGTATGTGTGTGTGCCACATAGACATATGTACCTGTGACCTTAAATAGTTCCCATGTGTGAAGCCTGCCTCATGTGAATACATTTAATTTGCATTACACAACTTTATGACTGTGGTTTTCTGTGCAGGGGCTGCATTTGGTATGTGAATATACAGTGAGAGTAGTCTATGGTGTCATCTTACCAGCGAGGGATACACTTCTGGTCTGGAGCATATAGTCCACATGTTGGTGATGAACAAGTGCAGCATGTTTCCCCTCTTGTGGGAGTGGTAACAAGTTGTTCCATAGCAATTGAGTGTATGGATTCTAGGAAACTTACACCTAGGGTGTTGGAGCTACAGTAATCCTTCCAGTCTATGTGTGGGTAAATTAAGTTGCCCAATATATTGTTGTTTGGAGACACCTGCAGATATTCATGTATTCTTAAGTAGGCCAAGTGGGATACCTGGGTTTGGGAGGGTGGTGTGTGCCAGGCTATGAACTGGAAGGCAGTCTTACCCACTGTTAGTTGCACATGGATAGTCTCTGATGCTTCGTGCTGTTCCACCAACCTGGAGGGTGTGTATCTTTGATGAATATTGATACTCCCCTTCCTGTTCTGTTTTGGTGCAAGTTTTGGGGCCGGCAAGCATGGTATGAGGTATAACCTGCCAGTGCTGGGGTGCTTTTGGGAGCCTTGAACCAGGATTCTGTTACTGCATGGATATTGATGTTCTCCATGCTAAGGACAGTTTCCAGTGCATGCATCTTGAGGTTTACACTGCTGGCGTTGAGTAGCATTACTATTATTTTCCTATCCCTTGTGATACCTATGGAGGTGGTCTTGTCTTTTGAGCCTTGCCTAAAAAAGGCACTATGGGGGTAGCAAGAGCTTTTGCCAATATCTGAAAGCCCGTGGGTGACAGGTGCAAGCCATCCCTAGCAAAGAATCATGGCTTGTCGAGCATGTCATCCCAGGCTGACAGGTATTGGATCCCCTTTGAATGACACTGAAACATAAGCCATAAGAGAGAGATATTCATATACATACATATCTGTAGACATTCATATCTGTCTGTATATGTGTATGTATCTATATATACATACACATATACATACACATACATACACATATGTGTATGTATCTATATATATCTATATATGTATGTGTCTATTACATAATATATGTATATACATATTCTATCTATCTATCTATCTATCTATCTATCTATCTATCTATATATGTTCATAGGTTCATAGGTTCATTGGTAGGTTCTAGGCTATCAGCCCTAGGGCCCATACAAGCCTAGCCAATAAATGCACCCTGGCTTTCGCCACCCAAGAAAAGTATTTTCCTATGCCCCTGTCGAGCAGAGCCACAGAAGTGATCCCCGGGGTGAATTTCCCATTTCCCATACAATCATCAAGATTTTTCTTGAAGAGTGCTAATGAGGAGCTCTGTTTGACATAGATAGGTAGTCTGTTCCAGAGTATGGGAAGTCTCTGGGACAGGAATCTATCCCTCCAGCATGTTCTGTTTATTGTGGTGACAAGGTTAAGGTCCCTAGAACATGTAGCTCAGAGGGATTGGGATTTCTTTAAGTGGGGCATGTCCAACAGCTCTGGGTTTGACATAGCTTTGTATGTTAGGCAGAGATCACCCCTGAGTAGGCGATATGCGATGGAGTCAAGCTGTAGTTTTTTGAGACGGTCTGCATAGGGCATCTGTTTAAGGCCAGCAATCCTCTGTGAGGTATTTCTGTGGTCTTTCCAGTTGTTGTAGATGTCTTGTGAGGTACATACCAAAAGGGGCATTGTACTCTATTATGGGTTTAATAAGTGATGAGTAGAGGGGAGCAATGACCTCCTTTTTCTGGATGAGAATCCTTTTGTGATGAGATGAGCCACGTAGAAGGATTTTCCGACCACTGTGGCGATGTGATTGTCAAAGGAGAGACTACTGTCCACCTGTGTCCCAAGGTCTCTTATCACATTTTCAGCATTAAGTAGACTACCAGCTATGTGGTAGTTCATGGGTACAGAGTTTTTACCAAAGGGGATGACAATACACTTTTTGGCATTGAGCTTCAGGCCATGGCTTTGACACCAGGTATCTGTCTCAGTGAAGCCCTTTTGTAGTTTGTCCACATCATTAGGAGTTGCGATTATGGCTCCTAGTTTGCAGTCATCTGCAAACTTTGTTAGCCAAAGACCTTCTGTGTTGGCCTGCACTTCAGAGAACTAGATACCAAACAGGAGAGGACCCAGGACTGAACCCTGTGGTACTCCACTTGTCACTGGTCTGATGTTGGATTTGGAATACGCTACTTTCACAGTGTGGGTTCTGTCCATGAGCCAGTTGGCAACCCATCTTATGACATAGGGATTTATACCTAGTTTAGTGAGCTTATCTATAATTCCAGAGTGGGGGATGGTGTTGAAAGCCTTGGCAAGATCTAGATAAGCTGTGTGAACCATTTTACCATCATCTATGGCTTTGGTGACTGCTTCAAAGAAGTCAATCAGGTTTAGGAGACATGATCTGCCTTTTACATATCCAAACTGAGTAGGGTCCAGAGTTTGGAGATTACCAATGTCTTTGTTTATGAGTTCCATGATGATACGTTCCATGGCCTTGCAGACCAGGCTCGCCAGGCTAATGGGGCGGTAGTTACCGGGGTCAGTCGTGGCTCCCCCTTTGTGGAGTGGGATAACTGTCACGGTGCGCCATTCAGTGGGTACAAAGCCTGAGGTGAGGCTATGATTGAACATGGTACTTAGGTAGGGTGCCAGTTCATTCTGTAGTTCATGGAGAACGCAGCCTGGGATATTGTCAGGTCCCATGGATGCTGTGTTTTTGGCTTTGGAGAGTGTGTTTTTTACCTGTGCAGCCGTGATTATAAGAACTTTGCATTCTTCCGGTATAGAGATGGGCCCTCTAGGGGGTGAGAGGGGGGTAAAGTTAGCACTGAACCTATCTGCTAGGATGTTGGCAATATCAGTTGGTTCTGTATATTTAGTGCCATTATGCTGTAACTCAGAGCAGATCTGAGTGTTCCCATTTAGATTCTTGACATAGCTATAGAATGCTTTGTGGTTGTCTTTAGAGTCAGTGGCAATTTTGTTTTCATAACTAGCTTTGGAGGATTTTATGAGGGATCTCAGCTTCTTACCGAGGTTGACCAGGGAGTTCCTCCAGTCATGGGATTTTACTTATTTTTGCAACAGTTTCTTTCTTCTGTTGTAGAGTTTATTTATGGCAGAAGACCACCAGACTGGCTTCCTTTGTCTGGAGGATAACATCTTGGTTCTATTAGGGATAGCATGATCCATGCACTCGTGTAAGTGCTTATAAAGTGCATTTGTGTAGGATTTGGCAGTCATACCTCTATTGTCCGTCTGCATGGGTGTCATGAAGTTTGCCACTTCTGTCTTAAGAAGTGTGAAGTTGGCTTTTGAGAAGTTTGTTACGATGGTTTCCCTAATTGGGGCTGGGGGTGGGATGTGGATGTCTAGGCTGATTAGCTTGTGGTCGGATCTGACCAACGAGGAATTGACCTCTGTTGTGGAACACCAGTTTCCCATGTTGGTGATGACCAAGTCTAGGATATTGCTGCCCCTGGTGGGGGTGTGAATAAGTTGATCTAAGGCATTGGTATTTATGAATTCTAGAAAACAATGAGCAAAAGTGTTGGTGCATGAGTAGTTTTCCCAGTTAATGGTGGGGTAGTTGAAATCGCCCATTATTAGGGTGTTGGGTTGTACCCTAATACTTTCCAGTGTATCAAGAAATGAGGAGTGTGAAACCTGAGGCATGGTGGGGGGTCTGTAGCAAGCTACCATTTGGATTGCGGTCTTGCCCATAGTTAGTTGCACTTGGATAATCTCGGATGCATTATGCTGTGCAACTAGCCTGGAGGTGTGGATATCCTTAATGAATATGGACACGCCTCCACCTTTATTGCTTCTTTCTGGGTTAGGTGGCCAAAAGGTGTGGTATGAATTGAAGCCTGGTAATGCAGGGGTGCTCTCTGGAGCTTTGAACCAGGTCTCTGTCACTGCACAGATGTCACAGATGTCAGTGGTTATGGTGGTGAATTTGTCATTTGAACCTTGCCTGAAAAAGGCACTATAGGGGTGGTAAGAGTCTTAGCCAGTATCTGGGATCCTAAGGGCGACAGGTGCAGGCCATCTCTGGCAAAGCATCGTGGACTGTTGATCATGTCGTCCCAGGCAGACAAATACTGGATCCCCTTAGAATAACACCAGAAGCTTAGCCAATTGTTGAAGTCAATCATTTTGTCCTTGTACTGTGGTATCATTCTGGGTCTATCTATTTCTACATCCCTCTCTATCTATGTATACATATATGCATATTATATATAGATACATATATAAATATACATACATATACATATAATATAATATATATATATATATATATATATATATATATATATATATATATATATATACCTTTTTATTTACACATACAAATACACACACTAACATACTGCTAAACATCCATTACTGTACAACCTACATTGTACGTTGCACTACAACCTACATTGATATGTGCACATAGCATCCTTCACATACATATGTATGTCCAGCCTTCACTAACAGTTGCAGTATGTTCCCTGCCCTATGCACATTTTAATATATATAGATATAGACTGCTAACACATATGGAGGGTTCACAGTATGTAGACTATTACATTATTAGTTTACATTACCTTTGTTTGTCACTGCTGTTTGTGATGGCTTGCTGCTGGTTAGCTTGCTGTTTTTTATTGTTTTATTTTCGGTGGCTGTCTCTGTGTCTCTTTTTCGGTTTTTCTGTTTTTTTTCTCTCTCTCTCTCTCTCTCTCTCTCTCTCTCTGTCTCTCCCTCCGGATGTTGCAATGAAAGTATTGCATGTGTGGACTGGGAGTACAGGCTGCTTTTGTAGGTATATGCACATGTGCATGTGATGGCCTCTGCACCAATTGTTAGCCAGCATTTACTAATTGCATGCAGCCTGCTGTGTGTTAATTGCAGTTCTCACTGTGATTTCAGGACAGTGCTATAAAATGTTAGGTTAGGTAGGCGTAACCCTTTCAGATTTTCAAGCTGGGGACCATGCTGGTATGCTGTGGACACTGTTGTGTGAGTGTAAAGGTTGGTATGTCTCTCATATTTCAGGCTGTGTTGTAGGCACTGACATGCATGTTGTACTGACACCTGACTATTGCTTCCTCCAGTTTATTCTTCTCAGTGTGTATGTTAACTGACACCTAATAATACTAATACTGTTTAAATGGGAGTATGTGCTTTCCTGTGGGACTTGTGGAGTAACTGGTATACAGCAGTGGCTCTTGCAATTTGTTGCTATGGCTTCACTATTTGGCCTTTACATTCACTCCTTGAATGCCTGCTAGGTGTCTTTACTGGAATGTGTTGCTATGGCTTTCCTATTTTCCATTTACATTCACTCCTTGTAATGCTTGCTATATTTCTTTCAGCAGCAATTTCTTATATGTTTGTTGTGGTTTGGTGGTACTGCATGCAGTCTGGTCTGGCCAAGGTGTGGGGCTTGACACCTACAAGGGTATTTTAATTTGCTGCTGAGCAGTAGTGGCGCCTTGTACTTTGTACTAACAGTTATGGATAGCAGTGCTTGTAAACTGCTATACTGTCCTTATTTTATTAGTTGGATACCTCCTTTGATATTTGAGGGTTGTACACCTACATGTGGGTGTGCTTGTGGAAGCTATTCTACAGCTATACACAGAGTGTGTGACAGCAGACAGAATTATATGCCTGTGAGTTTGTGACACTTGCAGGCCTCAGATACTCTCAGGTGTATCTTTTATCAGCCTCAAGGAATGGTACATATCAGTGGGATACACCCGTGATATATTTCAGATATTCTGCAGTTGTGACTGTGGGGTATTTTGAGCATATGTATTACTACACCATTTCTGACATGCAAGTAGTGCATACTTTCAGTAGTTGACAGTTACCATTACGTGGGATAAAACACCTTTCTGCCTACTGTTAGTACATTTCACAGGGAGTCAGTGGGGCACAGTTAACATTTGTTTTCAAATCAGGGACATCCCTGTAAATCAGTCACAGTTGCGAGGTCTGGCCTCTTACCTGTTCAAATAATGCAGTGTTTATCCTTCTCTGATAGTGTGTGTGGTTTGCAAGATGCTACTGTCACATTATTACCTACTAGCTACCGACTAGCATGGCTGTTTCTCTTATCACACTAATGTTATACAAATCCACACGAATTGCCAGTAAAGATACAAGAAAAGCTTTGTGTAATAGCCTTCCTATATTCCCTTTACATTCAGTCATACTATTTCATGATATATTTCTTTCAGCACAAAGTTCTTGTATATCCGTCATAGCTTAGTGGTAAGTCATGCAGACTAGTGTTTCCAAGGTCTTGGGTTTGAGACTGACAGAGGAATTTTATTTTACTGCCGAATAGACTACAGGCCTTGTCAGTCAGAGTGACTAAGGCACTTTTAAGCAGTTGTAAGCGGGTTAGCACTGGTTTGCACGGTGCTCACGCATGCGCTCTGTCGCTTAGCTTCGTGCACACACACTTAGCTAAGCGCACACATGCACACTGTCACTTAGCTTTGCGCACACACACTTAGCTAAGCGCACACAAGCTCACACCCGCTTACAACTGCTTAAAAGTGCTTACTGTCATGCACACCTGCGCTAATTTCTTTGAAAGAAAAAAAAATGAGGAGATAGGAAAGTGTTGAAAAAGGGGGCGCAAAGAGGGTAGGACAGTAGGAAAACAAGCTCGGGATTTGCAGGAAGGATGTAGGAAAGGCCCATAGCTGCCTATTTCTTTATCAGCAACAGCTGTGCATATGTCTGTAATTTGGTGTGAAATTTGAAACCTTCCACCCCTGAGAGAGGGGTGAGGACAGCAAAATATGCTGTACAGCCAATTGTAATTACCAATTGACATGTCCAGCAGACATGTCTGCAAAATGGGCAGCTATGTATGGGGCGTAATTTTTTTGTGGGAACAGAGTGCCCTTTTATTTTTTTTTCAGGTGAGAGTGGAATGTGAGGTACAGGAAGTAGGTATATTTGGGGAGGTAGGTAGGGGAGGTTAACAGACAAGACAAACAAGACGCATACAGGGGCGGAGTATGACACGTGGGGGGAAACACAATTGATGGGGATGGATGTTTGGATATCGCGAGCCCATGAGCCCACAGATGGCAACAGTGGAACTGAGATCCCCACCCATGGGCAGTTGCCACTGTGCCTTCACAGCCCAGGACGGGGCTGTGCTGGGGGCTGTGTAGGACGGCAGCAGGGACACCCGTGAGTTGTGCCACCTGAGCTTCAAGCTGGCGTAGGGGTCAAGCACAGAATGCCTGATCTCGCTACGCACCACTGACCGGACACTTTGGAGAGTGAGTGGACGGTCTCCTCCGGCCACGCTTGCAGAGGGGGATTGAGCCCCATCCCCTGCAGCGCTTCCACCCGAAGGTGGCACAGGGCCACCGGAGGAGGTTCCGGCCTGGGCACTAGTGCCAGGTGCACTCGCCAGCTGAGGTGGGAGAGGTGGGTCCGCTGGAACCCGCCTTCCCTGTTGTCCTATGTTTAGAAATATTTTATGACATTTTGGGTTAGTAACAAACAATACCATTCAAAATTAGTTGTAACAGCATGCATCAGTATTCCCATTAACCAAACACCCATGAATTCCAAACATTGAACAGCAAGCATAACACATGCATATTTTGAACAACAGTACACAATCCAACAGCATGCAGGGTTGATTGATGGCAATAGGCCATCAGGTTTGAATATGTGAACAGGGCACATGCAGCAATGTACGTGCAAATATGTTTGAACCAACAGGACAAATGTCCATAGGAATTAATTGTGAATACACATACCCAGTTTGTTGTGGAATGGCATTATTTGTGAATATAGGGTAGGGTGAAGAAATATTACATTAACATCTTCAACTACCTATACATATGCTGTACATCTCTAGTAGCTGCAGATATATATACCCTACAGGTCTTAGTACAGTTTCCTATATGTAACCTTAGGAATGTTGGTGATGGGACTGCTACTGCTACATTAATATACATTGCATTTTTATTCATACACGTTCATATCTGGCTATGTTCAGGTACAGCATCCTGCTACATTTCATTCATATGGCTCTAGACAACTGTGGATGTTCATTATTTCATACAACCATACTATCTCGATATTGCAAGGGTACAGCAACATATCCAAATTGTGGGACAGACACATTCCAGCTTCAGTACTGTATTTCAAACATTTCACTTTTTGGTCGTGGCTGTCTCATTCATTTCATTATGTACTGACTGCAGTATACTTTATTCAGAAGTTATAACAACTTTCTTGGTCGATTCATACCTCTTTCTCACACTCTCACTTGTTTTATTTTTACAATTCAAGATGGTACTTTATTCTAGGCATTATTAACATGTCATACTTGATTACAACAATCCTTTCCAACAGACTCACTTGTTTCATATGGCAGATTTTCTAAGGGGATGTATTTGACACATGTCTATTATCTTTAGCTTGTTTACCACTGATTTTCAGGCTACTGCAGGTTATCTGATATTACACTTCAGGTGGGTAATCACTATTTCAGACTTGTTTAATTTTTATTTCTGGATTACAGGCTGCATCACTTATCTAATCATACAGTACTAGCAGAATCTTTATTCTAGTGTTATTTGAACTTTATTAATATGTAACTACACTGAACTCTTTTACAAGCTGTCTCACTTATATTGTATAACAATTACAGAAATATAATTACTAACCTGCCTGGTGGCGCAACCGCTCCAGCCTATCACCATAGGCTCGCCGATTCACAGAATGCACACCTGCAGCTGTAATATAAATGAAGTAATATTGGAACATACATCTCCATAATATCAGCTAGGATAATTCCTTACATACATAATTACATGGATACTTACTCAGTAGTGGGGCGTTGGGCATTTGTCAGGCCTCCTGGATCCAACCTGCTTTCGTCTCTTCAGGTCCGCATGGTGGTGACGGACCTGTTCACCAGTCCTTGGTATGCCTGTGGCACTGGTGAGATCATGTGCCAACTGGTTCCACGCCTCTACCTTATATGCACCCCACAGAACCTGGCCCTGCATGAGCTGAGCCTCATGATCATGGACTAGGAGCCAAACCATGTATTTGGACTCCTCAACACCCCATCTCTGTGCTCGGAAGCGACTACCCTCTCCTACACCTGCCATCCTGACTGCAAATAGGTTCCACAATCAGTTATGCTGTGTATTCCCGCCTATGGGGCTTATATATGCCGTTTTTCCTGCACTTATCTGTGATTGGCCATTTTGGAATTGTATCAGCTTCACAAAACCTGCTTTGTCATGCTTCTATTTCCATTCATTCCTATATATATGCTAATGCTGCATTTTTCAGTACAGCTGTCATGGCTTAGTGGTTCAGTACTTTTACTATGATGCACAGTATCTTGGGTTCGAGCCTGGGCATTGTTTTTTTTTTATTTTACTACTGTCTAGATGGGCTAGGAGGTGTGTCTGTTTAAAGATGGCTTTCATAGAGGTTGCTCAACGTTGCCCGCCGGTAAGCCGGTTGGCGCACTGCGCAGCTGCGTGCAAACGGGTTATGCTGGTTAACGCGTTATTTGGCTATGAGCACGCATATTACGCTGTGAGAAATGTTGCGCAACTACGGGCACACAGTTTCAGAGTCTTAAAGCACTGCTCAACTCCGGGCACTCATATTACACCTGTTAAACCACTGGTCACCTACGGGCAAACATACTCAGCTTGCTAGAGCGCTGCTCAGCTATGGGCACTTATAAACTATTTTATTTTTTTATTGTGTCAGATTTCTTCATAAAAACATGGCCCATTTCATTGCATTTTACTTAAATTATAATTATATGTATATACATATATGTCAGGGGATTGTTTCGTGCTTATTTCACTAAAAATAAAAAAATGTTGTTGGGGCTCAAACCGTGACTACCTCCTCTTTGGCCGACGTCTCCACCGCTATGCTATTGCTACTTGGCTTATTTTGCATATTTAGATCTTATATGCTTTTTCAATCACTGCTAACTGTGGCTGAGTGAAGGGCACACCTGCACAAACGAGCGCAATTACGGGCAAACATTTTTGAAATTATAAAAAAAAATTAAACTGTTCATTTTTATGTTTTACATTTCAGTTGGGTTAATAGTCTGTGGAGGCATGTTTGCTGCTGTGTTTCTTGACATTTCCGCGGACTCGCTCGTGAGAGTTTCCTTTTGGGACTGTGATTCTTTTGGGGGCGTGTCCCTTTGCAGGACTCGCCATGCGGACATGCCCCCTACATTGCTACACGGACCATGTTAGCCTAGGGTGTGATTCAGCATGCCCTCATGAATATGCATGGCATGCTGACATCACCCCGTTTAACTGCAGCCTAAGTCTTACATGGAGGCTTTGTGAATCCTGCCCAATGGCAAATGATAATGTTCATAATTCTAGGACTTTTGTTGGATTCAAACAACTACCAGGCTTCATCAACAGTATACAGTTGTAATCATTACCTGATCGCTCCACAAAGCAAGATAAATCCCAACTGCCAAAAACACGCATATTTGAAAGGACTATGGAAACACTAAGAAGGAAGGGAGTTTGCGTGCAGCATAGATCATAACAGTAGTTACAAATAAAACATCCCATAAGGTGTACATTCAACTCAGCAGCTTACTCAACATATGATAACAACTGTCTCCTCACAGTAGTTTCAGCCTGTGTTTCCAGATGGCAGAAGGATAAGCACAGTAGCATGTGTGACATACATTTTACAAACTGTGACTGATAGCATGTTGAAATTGAACCTATGATGAAAAAGAAAACTGAACTGTTATTTTATGTTTATTGACTGTCAACGCCACAACAAGAGGTTCTCCCATTTGATTCTGGGCTTGGGTTGGGAGTGCCTTCTGTGTGGAGTCTGCATGTCCTCCCCACGGTCGAGTGAGCGTTCAAAAGACATGTGTTGAATGGGCGTGCCTTTGTTGAAGGTTGTGCATCGGGCTGGCAACTCGACACTGTAAAAACCAACTGCCAATCATTAGTGGACCGGAGTTCCGCTGTGGTGACACCTAACCGGGAAAAGCCGAAAGACAAACAACAACAACTGTCAGTGCCACAAAAGAATTTACATTTTTAGCTTGTAAGTTGAAATGTAACAATTGCAAAATGAGGGGAGATCTATATGTTTTTGACTTTGAGTTGTTATGTTATTGGACATATTTACAAGCAATTATTTATTGCTGTGAAATAACTTTCTTTGCATTGTTTAGAATGATCTCAGTAAAACATATTGAGGAAGGGTTCATACAAACTGTACATGGCATACTGTCCTACATGCCTAATAATGATATCTGTGTTGAGTCATACATTATTCCAATACATTCTGGTAAACTTTATATATATATATATATATATATATATATATATATATATATATATATATATATATATATATATATATATGTTCACTACATAATCCAGAACTTTTGAAATACCGAATTTCAAAAGCTTGAGACTATAAACCCGAAACTCCTAAATACCAAAACTACACAAGCGTGAAATTTAAAATCCCGAACATCTAACCCACGTACAGCACACACATACACATACACACAGCTTCCCCCCACAATCAAACATATCACACTACACTACAGATAAGCACCCCCCCACTTAAATATTCTAATTCCGAGATTGCAGAGACACACAAGGCAAACTCACACCCACATGTTACAGTCCCTCACACACACATATCACATTCACAACATACACTTACACACACTAAATCCCCTCACAAACACACTTACACACACTAAATCCCCTCACAAAAACACTTACACACACATACTTACCTGAACCGCAACACCAGAAGCGCTAATTCAATATCTCCAAATATCGGGATTTTGAACTTTGCGCTTCTGGTCTTTCGGTATTCTGGGGTTTTGGATACATGGTCTCGAGCTTTTGAAATTCGGTATTTCAAAAGTTCGAGATTATGTAGTGAACCCATATATATATATATATATATATATATATATATATATATATATATATATATATATATATATATATGCGCACACACACAGGTGTACTTTAAAGTAATTATGGTCAATGTTATGGTTAACACACTTCACATATAGTATATTTTACTTCTTTAGCATTCATGAGTTGTACTACATGTTCACTTACTAATAAAACGCCTGTGGCAATAGTTATTGTAACCCCTCAGTAAAATTATATGTAATCTATATTTGAACCTAGATGTTATTCACAGCTTACATTGAACCACTGAGAACGTTACATAGCAGCTACATTTCTGCACACAGAACTATCCAGAGTGTTGATGGAAGCACAAGACTGCCAGTCTCATTTGTGCTACTGATGGTATTCCAAATTAAATTTTCAAGTTTTTTCCTAGGGAAATAAACTGTCATTTACTGCTGATGACCACTGCCAGTCACAGACGTGCAATTACAAGAGATGCACAAAGGAAATAAAGGAAAAATGTCTCTGTGATGATTTCTCAACTCTATGATGTATACAATTAAAATGTGGACATTAAGCATCCTTACTTTCACCCAAGCATGACATCTTCTAGACTTGAACCATGAAAACATGGCATTATCATAACATATTGACAAGATTAACATTGTTTACCACATCAGCATAGACATTATGAGGTAGAGAAAGTAGAACACATATACTCAGCTTTGTTATTGTAGAATGTTTATTGAGTAGCAATATACCCATGTTCTCACACTTGTCCGTAGTCCATTCAAAGTACAAGTCCATCTCACTAGGATATTTGCACAAGTTGTAAAGAAGGTTTAGCAATTGCTATTACTAAATGATCACTGATTTCTGTTACATACAAAAGTCGTGTTCTGTCCACATGTCCTTAGGATTGTTAACAGATGTCTGATTACAGAATGATGTTGTATTTTAAAAGTGTAATTTCTTTTTTTTTTCTTTCAGCTGCATTTGTTAGGGGTTGCTACAGCAGATCATCTGTTTCCATTTCTTCCTGTCCTCTGCATCTTGCTTTATCACACCAACCATCTGCATGTCCTCTCTCACCACATCCATAAATTTTATCTTAGGCCTTCCTCTTTTCCTCTTACCTGGCAACTCCATCCTTAGCATACTTCCCAATATACCCTGTATCCCACCTCAGCACTTGTCCAAACCAATGCAATTTCACCTCTCTGGCTTTGTCTTTAAACTGTCCAACCTGACCTGACCCTCTAATATACTAATTTCTAATTCTGTCCATCCTCATCACACCCACTGCAAATCTTAACATCTTTAACTCTGCCACCTCCACCTCGGACTCCTGCTTTTTTGTCAGAGCCACCAACTCCAACCCATATAACATAGCTGGTTTCACTACCATCTTGTAGACCTTCTCTTTCAATCTTACTGCTATCCATCTGTCAAAAATCACTCCTGACACTTTTCTCCACACACTCCGTCCTGCCTTTACTCTCTTCTTCACCTCTCTTCCATACTCACCATTACTCTGATACTCTGAACTGTTGATCCCAAGTATTTAAACTCATCCACCTTCACCACCTCTACTCCCTGCATCCTCACCATTCCTCTATACTCCCTCTCATTTACACACATATATTCTGTCCTAGTCCTGCTGACCTTCATTCCTCTTCTCTCTAGAGCATATCTCCACCTCTCCAGGGTCTCCTCAACCTGTTCCCTACTCTCACTACCATCACAATGTCATCTGCAAACATTATAGTCCACAGGGACTCCTGTCTGATCTCCTCTGTCAACCTGTCCATCACCACTGCAAATAAGAAAGTGCTCATAGCTGATCCTTGATGTAATCCCACCTCCACCTTGTATGCATGCATCACTCCTACCACAGACCTCACCACTGTCACACTGCCCTCATACTTATTCTGTTCCACTCTTGCATATTTCTCTACCACTCTTGACTTCCTCATACAACACCACAGCTCCTCTCTATGCACTCTGTCATATGCTTTCTCTCTGTCCAGAAACACACAATGCAACTCCTTCTGACCTTCTCTATAATTCTTCATCAACACCCTCAGAGCAAACTTTACATCTGTAGTGCTCTTTTCTGACATGAAACAGTATTGCTGCTCACTAATCATCACCTCCTTTCTTAACCTAGCTTCCACTACTGTTTCCCATACCTTCATGCTGTGGCTGATCAGTTATATCCCTCTGTAATTACTACAGCTCTGCACATCACCCTTATTCTTAAAAATCAGTACCAATACACTTCTCCACTCCTCAGGCATCCTCTCACTTTACAAGATTCCACTAAACAATCTGGTTAAAAACCCCACTGCCATTTCTCCTAAACACCTCCATGCTTCCACATGTATACCATCTGGACCAACACCCTTTCTAGTCTTCATCTTCTTCAGAGCTGTCTTTACATTTTCCTTGCTAATCTGTTGCATTTCTGGATTCACTAACCCCACATCATCCACTCTTCTCTGTCTCTCATTTTGTTCATTCATCACCCCCACAAAGTACTCGTTATATCTGCTCAACACACTTTCCTCACTTGTGAGTATGTTTCCCCTCATTATCCTTTATTACCCTAATCTGCTGCACATCTTTCCTAGCTCAGACCTAAACAGGTCTCTTATCACACTTTCAGTGTTAAGTAGACTACCACCTATGTAGTAGCTCATGGGTACAGAGTTTTTACCAAAGGGGATGACAATGCACTTTTTGGAATTTTATATATATATATATATATATATATATATATATATATATATATATAGGTCTACCTGAAAACGCCAAAATCTCGAATCGCCGATGACGAGAATACCGACACTGGAAGATCGACAATGGAGAAGACCAACAGCTGAGAATCCCAATGCTGAGAACACTGACATGGTAAGTGTGCAATAGGGATGGACATTAGGGTCAGGGTGTGGGTAAGGTAAGTGTGCGATAGCGACAGTCTGTAGGGTTAGGGGCGGGTTATGTGAGTTAGGGTTAGGGTGCGGGTCTGGTGAGTGTGTGATAGTGACGGACCTTAGGGTTAGGGTTTGGGTTAAGGTTAGTGCATAGATAGTTGTGTATGTAAGGTTCAGTGTAGGTTTGTAAGGTTTTTGGTGTGCTTGTGTTGTGTGTCTGCTTTTTGGACAGGGGATTTGTTTTGTTTGTTGAGTGTTGGGAGTGGTATATCGGGTATGTGACGTTTCCTGTTTCTGAACTTTCAGTTTTGTGGTGTCGGTGATTTTGTTGTCGGTGTTTTAGCACTTCGGTGTTGTCAGGTAGACCCATATATATATATATATATATATATATATATATATATATATATATATATACACACACACATATTAAAGTTATAATGAGTTGCCTTTCATGTTTTATCATACCTCTAGCCATCTCCATTTTTGTTTGTCTTAGCATTTCTGGTCTTGATGTTCCATGACCATTTGCAAGTAGTATGGGCATAGCTTTTTGTTGTTCTTCATGTATATGTTGATCCTTAAATCTACCTTGCTGAACTTGTTAACTTGCACTTACCTAACATTGCTTTACCCAGTATTGCATATCTTGTATTAAAGCCTATTGTACATACAGATTAAGGACGTCGCCCTCATCCCCATAAGATTTCCTAAGTGCCTTTGTGGCTGTATTGTAAAGATCATTAGAAATGGGGCTAGAGGGAGTGCAGCATGTAGAACCAGGATACAGACAATCCTAAAACTTTCTGCCACATTGATTTGCTTCATTACCATGTAATTCACCTACTTATTCCTTCATTAACATATTCAGCTGCTTACCCTAGTTTTCCAGTTGGGTGTGACATGCAGAACTGTTTAATTAATACAAACCAGCACATTCTTTGCTACTCATCACATATACAAGTTTAGCATGAAGTGTTACCTTTCGTGAATCCTGGACTAGACCAACACATGCCCCCGCCCTTCAGGATTTCTGTATACTTAGCAGAATAACTCTAGGCTTTCCAGTTTACTTTCTTTTTCTTCTGGTCCTGGTGTTAATGTTCTTTCTTTTTTTCTGCTACTTTATGTTGCTGCTGTTTTTTATTTTTATTTTTCATCTATACTCCTTTCTAAAATGATTGTGCTTATCTGAGCAATGATGTCATCTTATACTTGCTTTCTTCATAGTTTATAATTTTCAGTATGTTTAGCTCTGCAGATGTCAATAGATATGTATGCAGTCTTATGGTTGCAGACCTATACATATAGTCAGTTTCAGGAGGCCTATACATCCTTCAGAATGAGGGATGTTCAGTAAACTCTCAGTTAACCAGAACCCAAGCAATCAGCAAAAACAAATTGAAGAAATACTGTACAATTTTCATGTGTTGCACTTTCTGTTTTTCCCAGCAGAAACATACCTTAAGGTTTTACAGTTTTAAAAAGGAAAATAGGAATACATTCCCTCTCTCCCCATCCTGAGAACAAGTCAAACCAAACAAATAGTATAGAGTACAGTATTAGTCAGGCCTATTTGTAATAGTAACTCTCACGCAACCAGAAACTACAGTTATCTGGCATCTACCAATCCCCATGGGTGCCGGTTAACTGAGAGTTTACTGTATAATATTATCATGCACCGTTTTTTTATATGTCACCACCCGGTGGTATAAACCTTGTCTCGAGATAATTGTCACTGCAGAAGTGACACCCTGACCCCATATGCAAAAATGGAAAAGGGGTTGAGGATGGACAAATGGATTTGATATACATTAATTCTTTTTTTTTTTTTTTTTGTTTCATTTTCTTGGCCAGCTGATCCAATATTTTTGAGTCAGTTAATCACCCCAAAGCAGTAAGTAAGAACAGGATGAGGAAGCTGATTTATTGCTTGGACTTTATTCCTAGATGTCAAGGAAGTTTTTAATATTAGCTTGGAAATCAGACAGCTATGCAGGTGCATGGATTCTATGTAGTTAGATGTCTTAGTCTCTTCTCCATTTGCCTTCTCAGTGCATATGCTTTCCCCAGTTCCCTAAACAGGGGAAAGGACAATCTAGAGGGACAAGTGAAGCAAGTGTGAAGGGGAACTCAGAGGGGATGATCTATGAGCGAATCTGGGTTGTGGCTTATGTCTGACAGCCACAAAAGACAAAAAAGAGGATATTTAAACTAAAGACTCAGATGGACACAGAGTTTGAATAATTGGTAATCTTTATTAAATAAAGAACATCACAGACTGCTTTAAAAATTATGTATTTTTGAGAATGACACACTTCCTTTAAATAGATTTTCATTCAATTACATTTCCTTTTACACACATACTATTGTATACTTATCTACCACTGTTTTATTGGAAAAATTGTGTTGCTGTTATTTTAACTATTATCTTTTCTGCAAAGTGTATATATTATATAGCATAAGAGTTGTTGTTGTTTGTGGTGCTTTTTATTTTGATCTTAAGATGAAAGTGATAGTTTTATACAGATAAAAAGGAAACTGTTGCTGAGCCGTTACAAAATAAAACTACAGTATTATGTAATATTAATTCAAAACTACTTATTGAGGGTTGATATGGTATGAGTGTTTAAGTATGAATGTATAACTTTAAAAAATCTATATTGCATATAAAGAAATCGTAGGTTACAAAGTATAATTTCGAATAATCTTTATTACACTGATGCTTTCAGCTGGTGGAACTGATAATTTGGTTAAAGATCCACTGACGATAATTTAAAAACAAAATGTACATCTCAAACATCTTTAACATTTTCTATGGCATTACTGTTGCTTGCATTGTACTGGTCGCATCATTTGTATCCATAATGTTGCAGCTCATCTTTAAGGAAAAATAAAGTAGATTGTTACTTTTGCAACAATGGATCAGTGAGTTTACTGCAATGCAGACTGTACTCAGTTAAGGAATAGCATGAGATCTCATCATGGTAACTGTTCATTTGGCATAAGACTTCAAACACCTGCTGTATAACTACACATTAGTTGCTGATACAGTAATCAAGTGCGCTGAGGTTTTATATTAAGAATATATATAAAAAATGATGTGGACCAAACTCTCGGAATTAAAACCACTCCTGTATTTATATCTTGTCCACTGTCCTCTCATCCTTATGTCCACTGCTATGTAAATCCAGACAAGCTGGATTAACTATATATAAGTGGGTATATGGTGCATACAATATACAGAAATTTGTTAAAAGTGATCACAACTTGTTCCCTGACTCCATATAAGATGCAAGCATGCATATATTTCCTTCTCTGTATTTCTTGTCTACTTTCAGTCAAAGATTTGTTCAAGGCAATGCTGATTTTCACAAGATGAGAAAATAAAGGTTTTTAAGCCACCCTTCAAAACCCATGCAGTGCAAAGCTTTTAGAGATAAGGTATAACTATGTAAATACTGTAGAGCCACATATAAAAAGTCTGTCTTGAAAAGTCTCTGACCACAAAAGTGTATTTTGTATCCTCTGCACAAATGACAAACTGCAGTGACTTGTAGGACTGTACAACTTCTTCCAACAGAATGATTTTAAGTGCCCCTGAGATACCCATCGTTATGACATTTATAAATGGCTAGGATGGGTTTAGTTCTTAGAAAAATGGCAGTTATACAAGTTAATACTAGCTTACTGAAGTGTGCTGGGCATAGTGCCAAACTAGCAAAGAGAAATTCTCTGCTTCTGTTGAGTTGCGTTCTCTCTAAGGAATTCTGACATCCAGAAAAATGATGCTCCATGGTACAAAAAAATCTATATGTCCTTATTTTTGCATTCAGTATATAGTTAGAATGAAAGAAATTGAAAGCTAAATTTTATACTGCAAAAAGTTAACATCAGATAAAAATCTCATTGTGTTTTTCAGTGCAAGTTTTATTGCAAGCCATTGCTCCTGCAATGCTCTATATGTTTTAAACAGTATAAGACCACTCTGTGCTACAACATTAGAAAATAACCTTCACATTGGCTGCTAACTACGTAGCTAATGTACATGTCCTATTGTTATGTATACAATACGCAATACATGAAAAATGTAATGGATGTAATATTGCCCTATATAGAGAATCCTTAACCCTCATTAAATAACTCTATATAGTGTTAGAAAACAGAAATTGAAGATGTATTGCAAAATATGTATTGCATATGAACGGTTAAAATTGAATGAAAGGAATAGTTCTAAATAGAAATGCATTAAAAATATATAGCCAATGATGGTGCATGTAAATGAATGGCTCAGCTGACTTCAAAAATCTGAGTATACCTTCTTCTGTTAAGGAATATTACAATGAATATCAGAAGTATGCTGCAGCAAAAAATTCTTAATTTAAATATTAGCAAGTTGATATATCATTTCTGTCTTCTCATTATTGTGCACTTCTGCCCACAAAATAGGTAACATGTCAGAGACCAGGGGACATATTAAATAACTTAATATGTATATCAATTTCTTATATGAATAAGAATGTACAAGTCTTATAATGTATTGTGAGACTACAGAAAACAGTAGTCAAATCACCAAAGGTATTAGCATTATAGAAGAGTGTTCACAGCTCAGAGAAGTGATACTCAATGTTAATCTCATTAGTTTTGTCAAATTTTGTGTAGCTGGATTATTCTTTTGGGTCTAAGTACAGAGAGTGCTGGAGGGCAGCATTTCTTTTAATCCTCATCCTGCTAAAGAGGAAGTAAAAAATAAGTTTGGTCTGGATTTACGAAGGCTTGCATGGAGTCTAAGAGTAGTGTAAGACTCCAGACACCAATATGTCTGCCGAGCGATCCAGGAACAGCCGGTAGGGGCGTGCATGAGAGCTCCTAAAACTACTCTTGCAGTGGCAGTGTTAGGTTATGCAAATTACCTCATTTGCTGCTGAAAGCTATGCAAATGAGGTAAATTTGCGATCCAGGAAACACTAACCTGTCCGAGTAAGAGTAGTGTTATTTGTAGAAATGTACTTGGTTGGTAACTGTGTACCGTTCTGCAAATAGCAAAACGGCGCAATGACAGCTCCAAATAAAGGATGCATCCAGTTGAGGAAGCATGCCAATGGCCAAATATAAGGTCATTGGCATTCATATGTGTTGCAAAAAAAAAAAAAGTAATAATTTTTTTTCCCGATCCCCGATGTTTAAGCATAGCGCAGCGTCGCGCAAACTTGCGGCACTCTAAAAACCAAAAAAATAAAAAATAAAAGCCAAAAATAGGCATTTTATTACAAATATCCATCTGCCCTGCAAGTGAATGGCAGGCTGAAGACAACATAGCTACTGAGTAGTGGTTGCTAAGGGGGGAAGCTCAGTGTGAGAGATGTAACCAAGCATTAGTAGGCAATCCTATGCAAATGAGTATAAGGATAGTGAATCCCAATTTTCCCTGCTATGTGAACCATGTCCCTACAGTGTAAGAGTAGGATTAGGGGAGTATCAGAGTAGTAGATAGGTGACATCATGAGGGGGTATGTATCAAAGACTGTAAGCTTATTGGAGCAGAGTGGCATGTGTTTGCTGTGAGTTACTCAGGACTGGAAGAGGTGTGTCTACAGTTGTCTGAACTGAAACCCAGAAACTGAAGGAGTACACTGTGGCTACAACCAAAGTTTCTTGCAAAGATGCTTACACTGTGTGCGAGTGTGTGATTGCCTGTACACCCTTCTAAGCCTGTGTGCGCATGTGTGCAGCCGTGTAAGTCCGTGTAAGGCTGTGTAAGGCTGTGTGTGCGAATGTGCACTTGCCTAAGCCTGTGTAAGCCTGTCTAAGGCTGTGTGCATGTGTGTGTGCTCATGTGCGCGTGTTTGCACTTGTTTGCGCGGTGCCGCCCCCTGTGGAAATAGAAAAGGGAAAAGGAAGGAAAAGTAGTAGTAGGAAGTTAACCAAGGAGAACTAGCAGAGCTGCCAGGTGAAATCAATCAGAATCAGCCAATTACACAGGCAGTACACTAGCCCAGCCCAGCCCAGCACTTAAAACTCTGCAAACAACATTCCCCCATGTTTTACTCAGAAACACTGCAACACTGCAGTATACAAAGAGAAGTGAAATCTTAAAAAGCTTAACTGAGAAAAAAAATGTTAGAGGCTGCCATTGCTATTATATGGCAACATGTGCAAGATGCTGAGGGTGGTGCCATTGTGGATGTTGCTGAGCAACCCACAGTGAGGAGAAGGAGAAGAGTTTACAGACCCAGGGTAACCTACCAGGGGCTACATGAGCTGGAGATTGTGAAGTGCTATAGACTGGACAGAGAGCTCCTGCAGCAAATTGTTGAGCTGTGCAGGCCACGCCTCACACACAGAACCAACAGAAGGGAACCCATCCCAGTGGAAACCAAGGTATGTGTTGGCCTAAGAATACTAGCAACAGGTACCTTCTAGAGACCAATTGGTGATATGATGGGGATTTCATAGGCATCAGCATCCAGGGTACTTCACCAGTTCCTGAATGCCATGTCAGCACATGTCGGTGATCATGTATATTTCCCCAATTCCCGTGAGGTATTGGCCAGCAATATGCGTCTCTTCCAGCAAATAGTGGAATACCCTGAGATAGTGGGTGCAATTGACTGCACGCACATACGCATCAAAGCATCAGCCAGTGAGCAGGGTAGGGCCTACATCAACCGCAAAGGCTTCCACGCCATCAACTGCCAGGTTGCTTGTGATGCCCAGGGCATAATACTGAATGTGTGTGCTGGCTGCCCTGGAAGCTACCACGATTCCCATATCTGGCATCTGATGCAGCTGTACCAGACATTTGCCAATGGGGACATCCCTGACGGTCACCTAGTGGGGGATGCTGGATACACACTGGAGCCATGGCTGATGACACCCATCAGAAATGCACATACACCTGAACAAGAACTCCATAATGAGGCACACGCACGAACACGAAATGTAATCGAGCATGTGTTTGGGATGCTCAAGTAACGGTTCCGGTGCCTGGACACATCCGGTGGAGCCTTGCAGTACTCACCAACTACATGTACTCAAATTGTCATGGTATGTGCCATGCTACACAATATGATCCTGTGAAAACAGCTGCAGCAGGAACAGCATGTGGCAGGGCCAAACAGCCCCCCACCATTGCCAAGGCCTGCACAGGCACAGCGTGACTCGGAGGAGGAACAACCTGAGCCTGCCCCAGTAGGCAGAAGGAGGCGTGCCCAGTATGTCTTAGCCTTGGCAAAGAGGCAATGCATGGCACATACACTGGCTCAGTAGGAACCCTGGAAAAGATACCTCTCTCTGACTCACACATAAAATGAAAGGGATGCCTAACTTGACACTACCTGTCTCTAAACATGTATAGGGAGTGTAATATGTGCATCCAACATAGGCAGCCCTGCAGCACCACCGGAGGCATGATTGCCATGTTTTAAGCAATATAAAGCAGTGCTAAGCAGCATCTAACAATATTTAGTACATGTAAACAAAATCACCCGTGCTGACTAGTGCAATGTTGGGCAACGTTGAGCAATGTTGGCCAAGGTTGTGCAAAGTTGTGCAAAGTTAAGCAAAGTCAGGTAAGCATGCTCATATTTGCTTTACTGTTCCTTAAGCAATCTGCTCTGCCCAGCATGAAAATAAAAAGTAGTGACAGGGCTCGAACCCAGGATACCGTGCACTATACTCACAGTACAGAACCACTAAGCCATGACAGCATTTCAGTGACAAAGACAGAGCAGGACAATTGTACAGTAATGCAAACACAAATAAATGTCCCTAAAAAGGCATATGGGTAACCTCCCCCACAGGCCTATGCAGACAGAGAACATCAGGCCAGGTGGTGTGATGTGGGTTGTGTAGGCCATGAAGTCACAATCTAATATATGTGACATTGGACGCTAGTATCTGTAGCACAGTAGCATGCCTCAAGCCGGTATGATAGGCAACTTTACAGACTGAAATGGTGTATGGTACATAGCAGTACAGGCATATCAAATGTGTATAAGTGTCAGGTGAAACCCTCATCCTATGTACACCCACAGTAACAATCAAGTGCGCCCCTGGGCAGAAATGTACAAAGAATAGCCGCCCCCCCCTGTATGTATAAATGTTGATAAGTCTATGCAAAGTGTCTCATGGAAGCCCTGCAGGCACAGCATGATCCCTGTTCATCTATGACACAAAGGTGAGTCCTGTTGTAAAGATACAGCTTGACTTTCCATACACATATAGTATAAATGTCTATACTGGGCGTGCTCACACACTCCAACAAATGTAGTTGAATTCATTCAGCATTACACTGAAAGGTCATAATGGGCATGCTCACACACTTAAAAAACAAAGCAAATGTCAGGCAACAACATACTAAAAGGTCACACTGGGCATGCTCGCACACTTATGCCAAATACAGAGGTGATAATAAGGGATCTATGGACAAATGTGGATAGACAGCTCTACTTCCAGAAACACATTCACACAAGTTGTCAGAAATCATGCTATGTGTTCACATAAACTGCCAAGGTCTGTGCATGTAGGTCAAAGGAGGTTCCCAGTACTCAGCAGTCATCAGACCCGTCAGAGAGTACCACAACACACCTGCGATGAATCAGACTTGGCACGTTCAACAGCCAGAAAGACCACTGATGTACCCTAACAAGAAGATTACTGGCCTCAGACAGTTGCCCCATGCAACAAGACTGAGTGTAACCCAATCTTTACTCTGTTGCATACTGTCTACTCAGGAGATCTCTGCCCAACGGACAGGTCCATGTCATGACTACACTCAGATGTGTACTGAGTTACAGCTCAACGGCAGTAAATATACAGACACAACTGATATTGCCAACATCCTGGCAGATAGGACCACTGTTAACTGTACCCCCCTCTCACCCATGAAAGAGCACACCTCTATAATGGAAGACTGCAAAGTTGCTGTCATCATGGCTGCACAGGTAAAAGACACTCTCCAAAGCCAGTATCACAGCAGCCATGGGACCAGATAACTTCACAGGCTGTGTTCCACACAAACCACAGAATGAACAGGCACCACACTGACGTACCATGTGCAGTCATAGCCTCACCTCATGCTTTGTGCCCATTGAATGGTGCACAGTGACGGTTATCCCACTACACAAGGGTGGAGACACCACAGACCCCAGGAAATAGCGCCCCATTACCCCGACGAGCCCGCTCTCCAAGTCCATGGAATGTATCATCATACAACATATAAACAATTACATTTGTAATCACCAAACCCTGGACCACAACCATGTTGGATTTATAAAATGCAGATCATGTCACCTGAACCTGATAGATGACATTGAAGCAGTCAACAGAACTGTCGACAAGGGTAAGGTGGTTCACACAGCCTATGTTGATCCTGCCACGGCTTACAACACCACCCCACACTCTGTAAATATAGATGAACCCACTAAACTAGGTATAAATTGCTATGTCACAAGATGGGTTGCCAACAGGCTTACTGACAGAACAAACTCCACTCCTCGCAGGTACGGAATGCTTGGCCAAACCAATATATAGGTAAACACAAGAAGCCAGCATAAACAGTCAAATACTTTTATTTCTTAGAAGATAAACACAAAACAAAAATAGGTTAAACTTCAAACCAGTTTCAGCTTGGCAGCCTTCTTCAGTGAACCTGGCTTATCACATTTCACTGAAGAAGGCTGCCAAGCTGAAACCGGTTTGAAATTTAACCTATTTTTGTTTTGTGTTTATCTTCTAAGAAATAAAAGTATTTGACTGTTTATGCTGGCCTCTTGTGTTTACTGACAAAACACACACTGTGAAAGTAGCAGACTCCAAGTATGACTTTGGACCAGTGATGAGTGCAGTACCACAAGGTCCAGTCCTGTGTCTTGTCCTGTTTAGTATCTACTTCCCTGAAGTAAACTTTAACATGGAAGGGCTGTGGCTACAGAAGTTACCAGAGGACTGCAAACTAGAGCCATAATTGTAAACACTAAAGATGTGGACATCCTACAAAAGGGCCTCACTGAGACAGATGGCTGTTGTCAAAGCCATGGGCTGTAGCTCAATGGCAAAAGGTGCATTGTCATCCCCATTGTTCAAACCTCTGTAGCCAAGAACCACAACATAGGCGGTAGTATACTTAACAGTGTAAGCATGACAAGGGACCTTGGGTCACAGGTGTACACTGGACACAAGTGTGATAATCACATCCCCACAGTAGTCAGGAAACCCTGCTATGTGACACACCTCATCACAAAATGTGTCTCATGCAGGATAGAAGAGGACATTGTTCTCCACTACTCATCACTCAGTAGAACTATAATAGAGTACAATGCCACTTTTGCTATGTACCTCACAAGACACCTACAACAACTGTAAAGCCTGCAGCAATACCTCACAAAGAGCATTACTGGCCAGAAATACATGCCATACACAGACCATCTCAAAATGCCCCATCTGTACTCCCTTGCATATCACCTATCAGATGTGTTCACTGCCTAACATATAAAGCTATGTCTAAAGCAGAGCTGTTAGACATGCTCCACGTAAAACACTCACAATCCCCCTGACCTTCGGACCCAAAACCACAAGCGAAATACAAAACAAAGGGGTGTACCCATTTACCATATGGATACCCACACCTTCAGCTTAGTGGCACAGCATGAGGCCTTTGAGACTATGCAAGTGAAACTACCACTGGGCAAAGATGCTCATCAGATTGTAGCCTGCTCCAGATCACCTACCTTGTCACAGGAACCTCACTCAGTATTCCTGAGAAAAGTGGAAAATATCGAGGTCCTATCAAACACCATTAATTGAGGTGATTACAACTACCCAAACAGTGAGTGTGAGAATTTTCCTAGAGTTTAAAACCTCTAACACCCTGGAACAGCTGGTCACCATGCCCACTAGAGGTGACACCATACTGGACATGATCATCACCAACATGGGATAACAGTGTTCCACAACAGAGATAAAGCCCTCGCTGGTAATATCAGATCATAAAGTAATCACACTGGACATCCACATTGCGCCCCCTCACCCAGTCAATGAAACCACCGTGAAGACATTTTCAAAAGCAAACTGCACATGTCCCAAGACAAAAGTGGAAACTTCAAAATACCTCTTGCTGTAGGATAATGGTATACAATCTGCCGAATCAGTTACAAGTGAATCCTATGAACATCGACAGGGATGCATGGATTGATACATCACAAATAAAACCAAGATGCACTTCTCCAAAAATAAGAAAACGATCTTGTGGTCGTTGCCCATAAACAAGCTAGACAACAAAAGGAGGAAACTAACACCTGATAGAGCCAACTTCACTAAAGGAAAGGCATCACTGATCATTATTAGGAAGAAGCAATGATCGCTCATAAAATAATTTAAGTACACTTTCAAAAGACAAATTGTCAAGCACTGTAAGAATGACAACCACAAAGCCTGCGGTAGCTATACCACACATGTAGGTGTCAACTTCCAAATACGCTGTCAGCTACTGACAAATGGCAAGGAATACACTGAACCAACTTTCATTGTCCACATCCTGGGGGACAAGTTCAGTGCAAATTTCCCCCATCACCCCCAAAAGGGCCTGTGTCCATCACAGAAGGATGCAGAGACCCAGACATCATGGACATGCAGGTAAGCACAGCCCTCTCCAAAGCCAAGAACACAGCATCAATGGGACTGGATGGTGTCCCAGGCTGTGTCTTACACTAGGCACAAAAGGAACCACACCCTCACCTACATTCACTGGCCAGACTCAATCGTATCACAGGGTATGTACCCAAAGAATGGCATACACCAACAGTCATCCAGTCCCACAAAGGGGGTGCCACAATAGAACCTGGAAACCATTGCCCTATATGTCTACTCAGCCTGGTCTACAAAGCTATTGAGCAAAATGTCATGGAACCCATTAACAGTGACATTGATGACCTCCAGACACTGGACTCTACACAACCCCACCTTGTTAAAGGCAGACCCTGCCTCCTAAACATAGTTGACTTACTACAAACAGTTACCAAGGACATAGATGGAGGTGAAAGTAGTCCACACAGCCCACCTGGACCTCACTAAGGACTTTTTACACCATTCCCCACTCCGTCATCATGGACACGCTTACCAGCCTGAACATCAACAGCTATGTCACAGGATGTGTGGCCAAGTTGCTCACAGATCAAACACACATGTTCAGAGTTGCGGGTGCCATGTCCGACTCTAAGCCAGTCACAAATGGCATCCCACAGGTCTTGGTCCTGGGACCCCACCTGTTCAGTAGACACTGCTCAGAAGTACAGGCAAACATGGGAGGAGTATGGCTGAACAGGTTTGCAGATGACTGCTAACTGTGGTCCATAATCGACTCTATGGCTGACACACACATCCTCCAGAAGGGGCTTACAGGGACAGATACCTGGTGTCAAAACAATGCCCCAAGAAGAATGGCAAAGAATGTATAGTCATCCCCTTTGGCTAAAATGAAGTGCAAACAAATTACCACATAGGTGGTACTCCAGTATGCATGGAGAAAGTCATGATGGCCCTGGGGACACAGTGATATAGTACACTCTGCTATGATGATCACATGGCCAAAGTGTTTAGACACTCCTTCTATGTAGCCCACCCAATGTCACCTAATGTAACCCACTTTGTCTAGTCTGATGATGTCACCAACCCACAAATATACCTGTGGAAAGTAGAGCTCCCAGTAATGTGTATAGCGTGTTGTGTAAATGTGTACTCCTTTCATATCATAAACCAGTTAGGTAGGGGATTGAATCCTGCACTTGACAAATGTGTGTATGTGTGTCTTTTTGTGTGTGATCTCCTTGGAGAGGAGCAACCTTTTTGGAGAGTACTCATACACCTTAAAAGTGGTATACTAATCTTTGTCAGGTCTGATGATATCAGCAATCTACAAATATACCTGTGGAAAATCAAGCTCACAGTAATGTGTATAGCACATTGTGCAAATGCGTACTCCTGTAGTATCATAAACCAGTTAGGTAGAGGTTTGAATCCTGCACTTGACAAGTGTGTGCGAGTGTGGCTGTTTGTGTGTTATTTCCTTAGAGAGGAGCAACCATTTTGGAGAGTAGTCATACGCCTTAAAAGTGGTATACTAATCATTGTCAGGTCTGATGATGTCACCAATCTACAAATATACCTGTGGAAAGTAGAATTTGCAGTAACGTGTATAGTGCATTGTGTAAATGCGTTCTCTTGTAATATCATAAACCAGTTAGCTAGGGGATTGAATCCTGTACTTGACAGTGTGTGTGTCTGTTTGTGTGTGATCTCCTTGGGGAGACGCAACCTTTTTGGAGATTACTCATACACCTTAGAAGTGGTATACTAATCTTTGTCAGGTCTGATGATGTCAGCAACATACAAATATACCTGTGGAAAGTAGAGCTCACAATAATGTGTATAGCATGGCGTGTAAATGTGTACTCTTGTAGTATCATAAGTTAGTTAGGTAGAGATTTGAATCCTGCACTTGACAAGTGTGTGTGTATCTGTTTGTGTGTGATCTCTTTGGAGAGGAGCAACCTTTTTGGAGAGTACTCATACACCTTAAAAGTGGTATACTAATCTTTGTCAGGTTTGATGATGTCACCAGCCTTCAAACATACCTGTGGAAAAGATAACTCACAGTAATGTGTATAGCACGCCGTGCTAATGCGTATTGCTCTAGTATCATGAAGTAGGTAGGTAGTGGTTTGAATCATGCACTCAGTGAGTGTGTGTTCTCCATGTGTGTGGTACTGTTGGTCAATGTGTCATGGGTTTTGCTGTTACTACTGTATGACATGTCAGTATGCATTGCACATGTGAGGTAGCTGTGTGGCAAATACATATACATACATGTTACCTCAATTATTGCATGTGTGTGAACCCTGCTGTCTCCAATGACACAACTGTCATCTTTGCCAGACTGTGCTGCTGCTTCCCAGACATTAGGTCACATCTGTATGCTTGTGACAAGGCTAGCCACTGCAGTGATCCCTGTCCTAGGCCATCTGTGTCACACACACTCATTACGGTTACCATTGAATTGTGTGAGTGAGGTTTTATGGCCGAGGTATATGTTAGACCGGTTTTAACACAGCAAAGTCTGTCAATGATGACTATTCATTATAGGTGTACAACAAGCTTTGTGGATATGCATGCAAACCCCTTATTGCTTATGTGATCCACCGAGGTATTCCAAAAAACCTTAGTAAATGTGATTATTAAAGGAGAGATGATGTAACACTTGATTGCATGTACACATCGGTACCTGTTCATCATGTTGTTGGCTACTACCTATGTGGTACTGTGGGGATACTATATTCTGTAAAGGTGGATGACTATGCTTAGTTTGGATAATAGCTTTACAGCATGGGTTTGACTACAGTTATCTGTCTGTATGGTACCCTTGTGGAGGATGCGTGTGTCATCTGGAGAATGCATTATAGGCCACAGTATGCATTACCAGATGTGGACGGACATATCCCTACTCTGATTACTTGTACCTAAGAGAGCTATATGCCAGACAGGAGTGGTCTGAGTAATGGGTGCAGGTGAATACCACTGGTTACTGGCATAGTATAGTACCTGAAGGATGCAAATTTTGCTGTGTGTCCTACATCTGTGTGTCAGTCGTGAAGACATCATGTAACTATTGGTTATGGTCAGGCTGTTGAAGTAATGTATACCACCAGAATGCAGAACAATGACAGATAGTAACAGTATTACTCACAGCACAGTGTCAAACCATGTCATACACACATGTGTAGTCCGGTTCAGAAATGTGTGTAGTACAATGCATACTGGCCACCAATAGAAACTATGTAGTGTTACTGTGTGATACAGGGCATGACACCCTGCCCATGTGTCCACTATGCATGTACATGCAGACAGTGCACCTCCACCATGTTCACAGATGTACACCTGCAAATCTGTGCTACACACATCCCACACATACTGTCCACTCTCTAACACATGCTGCCAATACTACACACATCAGCCAAGTGGCATGTGGGCGGACAATACACTATTTTAACTAACACTGGTGTATACAATGCTATAATGACAATCATAGCTTTAATGCATCATGCCTGCTCAGCTACACCTTCAAGCATATCATTACACTCTACTGCTGACAACATGGTAACATTGCTGTACTGCTATAAAGTCACCCTGTGCATCAGCACCATGGTAGCCTGTTCCTGCATCGATGTTACAGATGACAGGAGGTGGCACAGGTTTCATCATATGCACAGGGTGTGTTGTTGATTTGCCAGAGGCCTACAGTGAGCCATCCAATTGACATGTATGTGTGTGTGTATGTGTGTGTGTGAGGGGCGAGAGTACTGCTATGGGCCAATGTTGATGTAATATGTGCAGGTATATGTTAGCCCTAGGTGACTGGTTCCTGTGTGTGTGTCTGCATGCACACAGTTCCACCATGTGGCTGCCATATATGGGTATTTGTGGGACAGCCACAGGCTGTACCTGCCAGGCTTTACAGATCACCATCTCTGGCCATGGATTCGGTACCTGTGCCTGGCAGGGGTACTACTGACACTATCAGGTACTAAGCCAGACTGGGTACTATCCCCAGTGGTAGATGGATGTACACTGGACCCAGGTCCCTGCTGGGACTGTCCAGAGCCATGTGCACGTGGTCTTCTAGGATGGTCTCTAGACAGCCCACCCCCAGCATTGCTGGGGCTGGTACTGGCACTACGAGAGCGGCTGTGACTTGAGGGATGTCTGTGGCAACTTCCAGCTGCTGATGTTGCTGGCATACATCCACGTCCACGTCTCACCCATCCCTCACTGTCCTGACACATGGACATGACATTGTGGAGGACATCTAATGTCTCACCCCAATGTCTATCCATGACCTCAGTGTAATTATGGATGGCACTTGCTAGGTCACGGATACTGTCAGTTAAAGTGGTGTTATGTGCCCTCTGTGCCCTTAGTCCCTGTCTGGTGTACCGTTCCATATGTGCCTGTGCCTCCATGACAGCCTGGAACATGCGTGAAGTTGTCAGACCTGTGGCACGTCTGCCAGTGGCATGATGAGCAGCAGTGCTCCGTCGAGAACCCCTGGACCTCTGCCTATGTGGTATCCTTCCAGACATCTGGGTATGGCTGCTGTGTTGGGATGCATGTGCCATGGATAACACACTGTCCTGTCCAATGCTAGCTGTATGCTGTCCCTCAGCTAAGGGCATTGGTGATGGATGTATTGGCAGTATGACTGTATGCATGGATGGTGGGACACTTGTGTACTGTCGATTGGCAGCCAAATGACAGACCCTGGTAAACACGCCTGTGCCTCAACACACCTATAATCATCACCATCACTATTTTGCTCAGTTACATTGGTTTGCCCGCTGCATTGAACCAGTCCAAAGTCAGCACCTGTAAGAGGAAGACAGGAAACACACTTTATGACCTGTACATGATGGCTGCACACATGCACACATGAACACATGCAGACATGCACACATGAACACATGCACACATGCACACATGCCACATGCACACATGCACACATAAACACATGCACACATAAACACATGCACACATGAACACATGAATACATGAACACATGCACACATGAACACATGCACACATGAACACACGCACACATGCAGACATGAACACATATACACTCCTCACTACAACAGACACACACACACCACCAGCAATCCAGAACATACTCAATAGCGTGTGATGATGGGGTACAGTACCACAAGCCAAACATTTATATCAAATGTGACAGCATGCAGGATGTGTGTTGCTTGACAGCATGCAGTGTGAGTGTAGACAGCCCTTGCTAATAACAGTACACATGGCTTTGATGCATGTGTGTTTTGTTCAGTGATTGGCCTCACCCTGGAACGCAATGTGTACATGGACACAGCACTGCTGTGCGATTATTAACGTCTCTGCAATGTCCAGTTCACCATCACTCACAGGTATACATACCATGGCTGGATGTGTATCAGTGTGTCACATAGATATCCATTTCTGATTAGAGCACTGGTGTCTTTATCAGACAATTGTGGACACAGGTTTAGCACATGCATGCTATGTATACACACAGGATGAGTGGTGCATGTATACCTGATTGAATACCATTGCTCAACATAGACATTGTAGAGTGGTAACGGTGAGTGTAGGACATATTGTGAACATGCTAGTGCCAAGCATGACATGGCATGCTACCACACAACTGCAACATTAAACCTCACACATACACAATATGTGTCATGTGACCTATACACTCAATAGTATTACAAGACATGTGTGTCAGTTTGTACAAATGGTGATTACTATGCAGATTGTGTATTGGTGCATATGTTTGCACACACACAACATTGAGGTGCATAGCAATTAATGATATGTGTAGTACTGTGGCCACTGTAACTGGATGTGGTGTAGTACCACGTGACATCATCATGCAGCATCATGTGATCAATCAAGGCTACTAATGTGTGCCAGACCGGCACATATCATGGTATACCTGAACTGCAGTACCATGGCTACATTCACCATTTCATGCACAGTTGTTACATGGGTTTGCAAGGTGCACATTAAGGAGCATTACCTAAGATGAATGTGTTATGTGTTGAAGAGTGTCGCACAGCCACATGAGAGGACTCTACCCCTCAGGTATGTTATGTGTGCTGTGTGGATGACATTTGGGATACTGAAGTGTGAACTTACTGCATGTGTATGAATACACCATGTGTAGCATGTTAACATGTACTGCATATGACACAGTTGTGTGTGTTGTGTGCATGTGTATCGACTGTGCCTATCCAATGTCCACTACAGTGTTGCCACAATTGTGTGGGATGCTCTGTGTATTGCATGTGTTTGAGTCAGCTACTCACATTACTGAGATGTACATAGTCTCACAGCAAACATGCACAGCATGCATTATGCACTGGTGTATGACGTGTACATGGCCTACACCTCACCTATGACATGCACATATATTTAGCAATAATAAATGTAGAACACACTCACCAGCATGGGTCTGCTGCCTTGCTGTCATACCAGAGGGACCTACAAGGGTATGAGACAGTTTGTCAGTGGCAACAACTGTGGCATTGCTACTGTGTGTTTGCAATCTTACAGTAGTATGACTGTTGACAGTCACAGGCCTGCATATTACATTCCAAAATATTATTATTGCACAACACTAGGCACCACATCTTGTAACTACACACTACACATCTCACATAAGCATGATCTACCAATAGAGGTAACAGTAGTGTACAGCTATGACATGTTACCTGCACACTCCATGTCAACTTGCTGGGTGGCTACGGCCACCATGATGATGCATGTCAGTTGTTGTTTGTTGTTGTTGTTGGCCAGGAGCCACCTGGCTCAGGAGCATCTCCACCACTCTGGTGAGGGGGGGATGGATGGCTACCCCACCACCTGTGGCAAGCTGTTGTCTATGGATATCAGATGCATGCTGCCGGACATGTCTAATTAAATCACTGCAGTGATGGCGTACCTGCTCAAATGACCAGTTATGCATGCCTATGTCATTTACCCTACGGACAAGATCTTGCCACAGTGTAGTCCGCTCATGCTAGTCCTGGCTGGTTCTTGAGAACAGCATGGTGTAGTGCTGAACCATGGTGTCCGTTATCACTTCATCCTCTGCTGTGCTGTATGAGGGATTATGATGGTGGGCCATTACCCTGGAAGACAAAGAAACAATATGTGTGAGCAAGTCAAGTGGCACACTTAATATTCTAAAGTACAGATATCATTTAACTGCCATATATAGCAACCTATTGTCTGTCAAAAGATACACACTTTCAATACCGCATATCAGTGCTCAACCCACAACTGCCTGACAGTGCCTGGCACACTCCATATATCAAACCATGTTCTGCACAGCAACAAAGATAAACCAGTATGTAAGACTATACAAAAGTATATGGCACATTGTATGCGACACAATGCGCAACCTAGCCACAGGGGGTATATATCATGCTAATGCATAACATAACATGTAATCCATTGCAATGATTGTAGGGTCCAGTTGCAGTATTACCAGCATACCACACTAGTCATTGATGGCAAACCCCTGCCTAACATATGTGCTAATTTGTCAATATGGGTGGCATACTGCTGTACTACACTATACATGTTGCTAGATACACACCTATATCCTGTAACACACATATGACCAAGGCCATGGTACATGGTACAGGCATACACACACACACACATCAGACATACATACCAGACACAAAGGTATGGCGACACACATGAACTTTACCTGTGTACCATACAGTACTGTGTGTCAGTAGTTACAAGACCTTATGCCTGAGGTATGTCATCTGGAGGACTATGGGGAACAAACAATACAGTGGTTCCAGGACATGTGTACATACACCATATTGTGCTGTTTAGGCATACAGCTTCAGGTAGTACTACAGTTCATTCAGGGGCTGGATTCACCAGCAGTAACACTCAATAAGCATACATATACTGCTGTAGCCTACAATGGGACACCCCAGTCGACACCAACACACTATGTCAGGCTGTCTGGCATACTGCTTTTTGTGCCTAGCAATAGCATACACATCGTTTGCTGGGATCACAGCTAGGACACTACATACCATGACAGAAACAGTTTCCCACTTAGCTATCACACATATACAGAACTTGGACACATTCACCAACACATTCACCATCACACTCAGTCAACCTCACAAAGCAATTATTGCAACAGGTACATGTGTGTGTGTATCGGTTCATAGGTAGGTTATAGGCTATTGGCCCTAGGACCTATAGATGTCTAGCCATACGCTACCCTGGCCTTTGACACATGGATAATTTCATTTCACGTGACCCTGTCAAGCAGAGCCACAGAGGTGATTCCCGGGGTGTATTTCCTATCTCACACACAATCATCAGGTTTATATATGACGACTGCTAATTAGGAGCTTTGTTTGCTATTGATAGGTGGTTTGTGCCAAGGTGTGGGATGTCTCTGAGATAGGGATCTATCCATCCAGCATGTGCTGTTTATTGAGGTGACAAGCTTTATGTCCCTAGAGCGTGTAGCTCATAGGGATTGTGATCTGATTACGTGGAGCATGTCCAACAGCTCTGGGTTTCACATAGCTTTGCATGTTAGGCAGAGGTCACTTCTGGGTAGACGGTATGTGACACAGTCTAGCTGTAGTTTTGTGGGATGGTCTGCATAGGGCATCTGTTTGAGGCCAGTATTACCCTTTGTGAGGTATGTCTGTGTCCTTTCCAGTTACTTTAGATGTCTTGTGAGGTACATACCACATGGGGCATTGCACTCTATAATGGGTTTTCTGTGTGGAGTGCAGGGAAACACTGACCTATACTTCCCTGGATGACACACCTTTTGTGATTAAGTGTGCCATGTAGACAGGTTACATGACTAGTGTGGCACTGTGACAATCAAAGGGGAGACTACTGTCCACTTGTGTCCCATGGTCTATTATCACACCTTCAGTGTTAAGTAGACTACCACCTATGTGGTAGTTAATGGGTACTGAGTTTTTGCAAGGAGGGATGGCAATGCAGTGTCAACATTGAGCTTGAGTTCATGGCTTTGTCACCAGGCATCTGTTGCAGTAAATTTGACCCTGTCTCTGTCTCTCTCTCTATCTATATATATATATATACATATATATATATATATATATATATATATATATATATATCTGTGTGTGTGTGTGTGTGTGTGTGTGTGTATACACATACATATGAAGCTCCAATGGTGTACATATTGATATACATATAGGCACATATACAGTCCACCTTTCATGGTGGGAATATTAAGTATGGGAAGGTTGTGAGGTATTCAGTTATGTCATAATATTGCACAGTGTTGTATGGAATGCATTGAAGGTGTTCTCAGCCCATGTAGCTTTAGCAGGCCTCACTGGCTGCAACACTGCAAACCTGACGAATCATACCCACAATGTTCAGCCACCACATGTCATATACCAGTACTGTATGCTGTCTTGTTTGCCACACACTAGAACCTATATAGGAATATGCACATAACAACTTTCAACAACATATATGTATCCACCTTTCACAAACAGTTTGCAGTATGTCCCTTGCTCGATGCACATGTACAGATGCTAATATATCTGACACAGACAGATCTCTCCGTATGTGTGTACCATACACATACAAGGACCACACTGTTGTAGGTCCATGTACCTCACTGCTGCAACATGAACAGGTGTCACATGTGAGCACACAGTAATATTTGAGGGTGTATATATAGCTGCAAATGCTTAATTACCATACTAGCCTGGTACAGCTGTTGCCAATGCTAAGCTACACGTTGATATGACTATCATGCATTTGTTACTCTGTCACATCCATGGTTATATAGCTGTATGCGCTACTCCCCCAAACAGACATTGTCCACACTACTGTACAGATCACAGATAACATGGTTCTGATGCTTGACATTTAATGCTGAGCTACATATATCACAGTTATGTCCCACTGCACACAGCTACACACTATGTCCATGGCAGTAGTTATGCAGGGTATCTGTGCATAGATACGTACTGCTGCCACATGTTGATGTTTCAAAGTATGTAGAGTGGTCTTCAAATACATCTACTACATGCCAGTAAATACATATCTGTTACATACCTTTCCTTTGTATGCATTTGTATTTTTCACTTAGCTGTCTCTTTGGTTGAATATAATCAATCTGTTTAATGTTTTATTTTTTTTTTATTAGTTTATATATTTTTTCCCACTGGTGTGGGTGGGGGTGTGAGTCTCTCTCTCACTCTCTCTGTCTCTGTGTGTCTCTCTCTCTCTCTCTCTCACCATCTGCAATGGGATGATTGCATGTGTGGCCAGCAGGTACAGCCTGCTTTTATAGGTATCTGCACATGTGCATGTGATGACCTCTGCACCAATTGGTGGCCACCATTTGGTAACTGCATGCAGCCTGCTGTGTGGTAATTGCAGTACACACTGTCATAGCAACCCAATGCTATAAATTGCTATGTCAGGTAGGCGTAGCCCTTTCAGTTTTCCAGAGTGGGGCCCATGCTTGTTTGCTGTGGAGACCGTTGTGTAAGTCAAAAGGTTGGTATAGTTCTTATATCTGAAGCTAGGGGTGTAGCCAGTGATATAATTGTTGTACTCAGACCTGAATGTTACCACTTCCACTACACAGTTGTCAGTGTAGAATTGTACTCACCCCTACATATGCTAACACAAGATAGGTGGGAGTATGTAGTTTATTTTCTAATTATACAATTTACTGCCATACCAAAGTAGTTATTGAGATGTATTCATTTGGCACATGAACTGTTTGTGAACTGCTATACTGTGAATATTTATTCACTCACTTTTGAACAGTTTGTGCTTTTTTACTGTTGACATTGGCACAGGCTGCTCAAGAAAACAGTATAAATTTCTGTACTGAGTATGCCTACCTACACCCTTGATTGAACCTGAACACACAGGTTTATTGTACATTTGGGTAGTGGTGCAGTAGGACAGAGAGCATTTATGTCTTAATGTGTGAACTTTATCTTGCTGGACTTAAAAGGTTGCTGTGTACCTGTTAGTTTACCAAGGCAAGTAGTCTGTCTGCGTAGCTCCCAACTGTGGACCTGTCCAGATGGTAGCCCGAGGTTAGCCTGTTATTGTTTGTGCACCACACCGGTCTTTTCAGCACTGGAACAATGGCATTGTCACAGTTGGTTGCTACCAGTACATGTCTACATCCCTTGGTATTTCAGTGTTGCACTCCTACATAAGGGTATGCTTCTGGAACTCCTTCCAAAGCTATTTGCACAGTGTGTAACAGCAGGATAGCTAATATGCCTGTGTGTTTCTGCCTCTGCCAGATCTCTCAAACACTCAGGTACATATATGAACAGACTCAGGGTAAAGTAGGTCGAAGTGAGGTACACCTTTACAATATTAGTAACATTAGGTTGAGACTTTGAGAGAACCAGAGCATATGGATTAATACACATATCCTGAAGTACAAGTGGTGTCTAACTCTTACTTTTTGTCACAGTTTGGAAGTATGGCCTCTACCCTAGTCAGATATGCCAGTGTTTGTCCTGCTATAATACTGTGTGGGGGTTGTGAAGTGCTGCTGTTACATTATTTCCTGCTAGAATGGCTGGTTCTCTTTTCACTGTCATGTAATGCAATTCCACAAGAACTGCTGGTAAAGATCCACAGAACAGGATTTGTGTTATGGCATTCCTATTTGGCCTTTACATTCACTCATTCTGATGCATGATATATTGGTTTCAGCACCAATTTGCTGCATGTTTACCATGGCTCAGTGGTACATCATGCAGTCTAGTATGTACAAGGTCCGGGGTTCGAGACTGACAGAGGTATTTTATTTTGCTGCTGAGCAGAACAAGGGCCCTGACATACAGAGTGACTAAGGCACTTTTAAGCAGTTGTAAGTGTGTCTGCGCGATTTTGTGCGATGCATAGCTAAGCGCACACTCGCACAAACACGCTAACTACTGCTTAAAGGTGCTTACTCCCGCTAACCCCCGTGCTCATTTCTTTCAAAGAAAAGAAAATGGGGAGATAGGAAAGTGTTGAAAAAAGGGGCACAAAGAGGGAAAGACGGTAGGGAAAACAGCTCGGGATGTGCAGGACGGGTGTAGGGAAGGTCCAAAGCTGCCTATTTCTTTAACAGCAACAGCTGTGCATATACTAGTAATTTGAATGGAATTTTGAAACCTTCCACCCCTGAGAGAGAGGTGAGGACAACAAAGTATGTTGTACTGCCAATTAAATTTCTGTTTGTGTCCAGCGGACATGTGTGCGAAATGGGCAGCTACGTATGGGGCGTAATTTTTTTTTGGGTGCAGATTGCCCATTTTTTTTTTCTGGTGAGAGTGGAATGTGGGGTAGGGGAAGTAAGTATATTTTGGGAGGTAGGTTGGGAAGGTAAACAGACAAGACAAACAAGATGCATACAGGGGCGGAGTATGACACATGGGGTGGGTGAACACCATTGACGGGGAAGGGTGTTTGGAAATCGCAAGCCCATGAGCCCACAGATGGCAACAGTGGAACTGAGATCCCCACCCATGGGCAGTCACAACTGCACCTTCACAGCCCAGGGGGTGGCTGTGCTGGGGGCTGTGTAGGAGGGGCAGGCTCACCCGTGAGTCGTGCCACTCTTGTCTCGAGCTGGCGTAGAGGATCAGCGACTGAATGCTAGATCTTCCTACGCACCACAGCTCGGACCATTTGGAGGGTGATAGGTGGCCCTCCTCCGCCCACACTTGCACAGGGGGGACGAGCCCCATCCCCTGCAGCTCTTCCACCTGAAGGTGGCACAGGACCAACGGAGGAGGGGGTCCTGGGCTGGGCACCAGTACTGCTGGTGCCAGGTGCCATCGCCAGCTTCGGTGGGACAAGTGGGTCCACTGGGACCAGCCTTCCCATACGTTCTATGTTTAGGAGGATTTAATGACAATATGGGTTAGTAATAGCCATCAGCATTCCAGTTTAGTTGTAACAGCATACAGTAGTATTCCCATTAACCCAACACACCAGAGTTCAAACAGTTGAACAGCAAGCATAACGCATGCATATATAGAATAACAGTGGACATTCCAACAGCATGCAGAATTGATTGGTGGCAACAGGTCACCAAGATTGTGGTATGTGTACAGGGCACATGCATCGAGGTAAATGCAGATATTTATATAACAATAGGACATGTGTCCCAACAAAAGTTATGAGATTAGACATACCCATTGAGGTGGGGAATTGCATTGTTTATGCACATACAGTGGGGTGTAAAAAGATACCTCCATTAACAACTTATCTATACTTATAGTTTACACTACATTCCTAGTGACTGCAGTTAAATATCCCCTACATGTATTATTACACTAGGCAATGTCTGTTAATCTGTGAAATGGGTTTTGCTAGTTCTTGATATACCTCACCTGTATCTGACATACAAACTGTCCTGGATGCAGATGTTATTGCTACATATTTATATTTTTCATTTATATTTATGTATCTACATATCTGGATGTGTTCAGGTGACATTATCAGGTATATGTTAACAGCCCCCTACATTTCTAGCAGCATACTGACATTTCTGGGGAACACATTAACAAGCTACTCATGTGCCAGATTAACCTGTACATGCCGGTCATTAACTGATAGTTGAGGACTGTATATATGCTTAACAGCTACTGGCACTCCCTTCATCCACTTTAAATGGGCCTACCCATGTGTGGGTTAACTGTACTTAATACAACAGTACTATTTCTATTATGCAAGGGTACAACAACATATTGCAGAAAGTGACACGGACACACTCCAGGAATTATACCTTTATTAATTACATTACACACTTTTCTAGTGGCTCTCTCAATTATTTGATATATCAGTGCATGCAGAGGTCTTTTATTCAATACTTTTTATACCTGTATTAATGGGTTACAACACCTTTTCATGCTGTCTCACTTATTTTATATGACAGTACATGCAGAGAGGTTATTCCACACTTTTTATACCTTTAATAATGGGTTACAACACTCTTTTTCAGGCTCTCTCACTTCTTTTATATGACTACACATGCAGAATATTTACTAACCTGCCTGGTGGCACAGCTTTAGCAGCCTATCTGCATAGGCTTGCTGATTCGCAGCACAGACACCTGCAGCTGTGAAATAAATAAAGGGATATTGAGACATACCTATCCATAATATAGACTACAATAGCAATTCTTACATACTTCATTCCATGGCTACATACTCAGTAGTGGGGCATTTGGCATTCCACGGGCCTCCTGTATCCAGTGGTTCAGTTGGTCCTTCTTGCATCTCTTCAGGTCTGCATGGTGGTGTCTGACCTGCTCACCAGTCCGAGGGACGCCTGTAGCACCGGTGAGATCATGTGCTAAACGGTTCAGGGCTTCCGCTTTGTACTCCATGCCCTGGAACTGGTCCTGCAGGAGTCTTGCAACACGATGATGGACAAGGAGCCAAACCATGTATTTTGACTCCTCAATGCCCCACCGTTGCTCTCAAAAATGAGAGCCCTCTCCAGCACTGGCCATACTATCTGCAGATGGGAGCTACAACCAGTTATGGCAATTATTCCTGCCTATGGAGCTTAAATATGCCTCATTTTCCGCACTTATTTGTGATTGGCCTGTTTTGAAATTCCTCAGCTAAGATCAAACCTGCTTAACAATGGGTACATTTCCATTGATATATATGAGTGTGTTGGAAATGCATCCATATTTAAAGCTGTCATGGCTTAGTGGTTTAGTACTGTGATTATGGTGCACAGTATCCTGGGTTCGAGGCCTGTCATTGCTTTTTATTTTACTACTGGCCAGACTGGATAGGGGAGTGTGGCTGTGTTTTGCCGACTTTGCTCAGCTTTGCCCAACATTGCTCTACATTGCTCTATGCTGTCCGACATTGCCCGACGTTGCCCAATGTTGCGCTAGTTGGCTTGGTGGGCTGCTCTGCGCAAACATGTTTTGTTTGCGCTAGTTGGCGCGATGCACAGCTCCACGCAAAACTATTGCGCTAGTTAAAGCACTGCTAAGCTATGAGCAATTATACTTCATTGTGCTTAATACTAGTGGACTTTGCTTAGCAGTATTTCACATTGCTTAAGATATGTTACTTATGCGTTTATCAGTATGCATGACCATTCCACCTTCATATATATATATATATATATATATATATATATATATATATATATATATATATATATAATATTGTTCACTAATGCATAGGCCATTTCAATGCATTTTATTGGGATTTAAAAGGTAAATGTCAGGAATTATTTTTATGAAAACAGTGTAAGAAACTTCTCTGTGTGGAAGATTTTCAGTCCATATATTTCTAGTTAATCACTGTGTATTAATCAGATCAGACAATAGTAGTAGAAGTAGCGAACGTAAACTCGTCAAGTCAAAAAGTAATAATAGAAAATATATAATTCCACAGCATTACTAAGTATTTGAAAGTAATCCAAGCGAGGCAGGCAGTCTGTTTCCAGTCGAAAATCCTTTATTAAGTACACAGACAAGCGATCCAAGTAAAACAAAAATAGAGTAATAATTTCCTCACAATTCCACCTTACTTGCTTGGATTACTTTCAAATACTTAGTAATGCTGTAGAATTATATAATTTCTATTATTACTTTTTGACTTGACGAGTTTACGTTCGCTACTTCTGCTACTATTGTCTGATCTGATTAATATACAGTGATTAACTAGAAATATATGACTGAAAATCTTCCACACAGAGAAGTTTCTTACATTGTTTTGTTTTTAGACCCACTACACTTTAGTGGGTTGTTTTGAGACTTCGGGGATACCACGGGAATTATTTTTATGCACACATTTCCTACAGAAAATAGGTAGTGGAGTGGTGGGACTCGAACCCGGACTGCATACTCTTTGTGCGAGGGCTCTACTACTACGCTATTGCGATTTCTCTTAATTTGCATATAAATAGTTTATTATCCTCTTCGATGTCTACACTGCTAACTGTAGCTAAGCAATGGGCAAACCTGTGCATACACGCGCAAATACGGGCAGCTATATCGGGAATAAAAAAAAAGGAAACCTTTACATTTTACACTTGTACATAGATTTTGAATGTGGGGGAGTGTAGTATTGTGTATGTGGACATTTGAGCATACTCGCTCATTTCTGTTGACATTTGCAGTTTAGACACTTGCAGGGTTGTGGATATTTGGACTGCTCGGCAGTCTGGCACACCCCCTGCACTTGTGCACGGTCCGTGTAAGCCTTAGAGTGAGTCAGCACACCCACATCAGTATGCATGACGTGGTGACATCATAGCCTTACACTGCAGTGTTCGTGTAAGACTTAGTTAGTCTTACGCAGGGGATTAGTGAATCCCGGCCTTTGTCTATCAGCCATGAGAAAAATGCAAAAACTTGGGGCTGTACCATATAAACCAGAGCTCTGTATGTATGTGTGTGTGGGTGTGTGTGTGCATGCACATGTGCATATGTACACACACATATACACATATACACATTTACACATACACACACACACACACACACACACACACACACACACACACACACACACACACACACACACACACACACACACACACACACACTTGTGCACATGAATGTTCACACATAGCATATAACTATATAACTACACACACACACACACACACACACACACACACACACACACACACACACACACACACGGGACTACTTTGGAAGATTGAATTTACACTTACCCGAACTGCAGATTACCATGGTAGAGGACAACACCGAAATTGCTATAAACTGAACCATCACATTACTGAATTTTTTTTGCAGGGAAAGAAGTCATTTGGCCAACATTTAACAAAATAACGTACCAAAGTATGTCAAACCCACCCAGGAGAGGGGCTATGTCTCCCATATCTCCCTAACTAAATATACAAACTCTGGGATCACACTACAGTGGGGAAAAGGGAAACTTTCCCCATATTTGTCAAGTGTCTCCATTCCCTGTAAAAATCAAATAATTATAATGTTCAGGTTTGGTTTATTGCATGCTCGGTCTTGTCATCTCTGGAACCACCAGAATCTGCAGTAAGTGTAAATTCAGTCTACTGAAGTAGACCCATATAGATATATATACTCCCAGGTAATTCAGCTTAATGATGAAGTAGCTTATAAAATAATATTTCCTCTGCCACAAAAAAAAATAAAAAAAATATATATATGTATATATATATATATTTATATATATATATATATATACATATATATATATATATATATATATATATATATATATATATATATATATATATATATATATATATCAGAAGATTATTGTTGCTGACAGATTAGTCCTTGTTATAAAAACTGTTTATTTTCTAAACCAAAATAAAGGCAGGATTTGCTAAAGTTAAAAATAAAATATGTGAATTATAACAAAAGTGTTGCAAAATACCTTATGGAAACTTTGGTTCTGAATGCAGGTTAAAAAGAAACACAATATCCCTGCTTCTGGTCTCCTTGCAGACAAAGGATTAGAGGTCCCTTATCTGCTAAACAGTCCGTGTTAAACCATTAAAAGGAATTCTTATATAACTTAAATTATTCCAAAACAATGGAATAAAATACTTTCTGAAATAAAGTATGCCAGTCCATTAATAGCATTTAAGGAAAAATGACAATTACATAGAAAAACAACAAACGTATTACAAGACTGAGTGATTCTGTGATATACGTCTGACTGCTTGTAGAGCTGACTGAACTATATGAAAGATCTCCTCTCCAGACCCCATATTCTGGTCATCCAATTTTGTGTTCAGTATTTCCAGAATCTTTTCATTCTTCTCTGACATCTGACTTAGGCTTTGCAGCTCATTCTTTTATATACCTTTCATCAACATCTGTGCATAATTAGCAGCAAGCAGTGCAATCCTTCACATTCCATAATAACTGTTTTTCCAGGCTTCAATCCACTGATTTTAGGTCTTTATAATGGTCAATATACTATAGACAGGCAATCAGTATTGTGGTGGCTGACATTAGGCTATTGCTCTATGTTAAACTTAAAGGATTGTATGAATAAAGTCTGCCGACACATTTTACATTACTGATAGAGCCACTATAAAGGCATGTAGTAAGTGAAAAGGGTGAACTCCCTTCCTAACAGGTAGCACCTTATGAGCCCAAGTGTTACTTTACAGCAAATCAATCAAATTTGATTTAAGATTATTTTGTCTCTGATCTAATTACTGTTTTCCTTAATTACACATGGAATGTACCTCTCCATCAAGCCTAATGGACAATACTGTACTTGGCCCCAGCTGGACACATCCTTGCACAGTATGGTGTTCTTAGTTAAAGCAGGTAATGTTAGCATGAATTCAGAGCATGTAATATTTAACTGTTGAAAGTCATTCTCTGCCTCTACAGTTCATTTAATTTTTGTGGGCATCTTACCCCTGAGTCAGGTTGGTTAGGGTAGATGCAATTGTGGTAAAGTGTGGAACAGCATTTCTGAAATAACCAACCAAGCCTACCCTACTTTTTAGTTTATGACACTGGACAATGCCTTACTGCAACTTTTTGTTTCTCTTTATGACATATGACATTCACTCTCCTGTTACATAACCATTGTCATAGAAGTATTGCTTTTAGAGGCAGCCTCTGTAAGCTCCACTTGCTTAATGAAGTTTAGGTTAGACTGTAGTTTGGGAAGATTGGAAATCCAGTCTTTAAAATGTGTGATTATAGTTTCTAAAAATTCAATGGTCAAGGGGGATGAGGTTCCAGGGTTGGGAGGGTGGCCTAATGGTTAAGGTGTTTGCCTTACAAACATAAGGTGCAGGGTTTAAGTCTCACAAGTGATAATTGGCTAGGCTTACAATGGCTCACAAGGGCAGTTAGCCTAGTACTAACCTATGAACCTATAATGATTGAGCAGTTACCAGAACCACATGAAGGAATAGTCCCAGTACCTTGCATTGAAATAGTCCATCTGGGGTTAAAAAGGCAGTTATTTTCTTCTGCGAGAGTAATCTGCTGATAATCTTTCAATAAGTATAAGGTAGTTAAGAATTTAATCTTCCCTAGCTAAAAGATTAGTTCATTTTATCTTGGCATAAGATAACTGTAGAACTTGGAAATACTATTACGTTTTCTAAAGTCGCTTCAGAAACTAATTGTTTTGTTGGGTGTTGAAACCAAAACTGTGTACAATTTGCTGTTAGTTTCTTTAAGAACCCTAGCTGGAACATTTTCCCCTCATCTTGATCTGTTTTCCTTTTAGATTCAGGGATCCTAAAGGGCTTCATACTAGCTTTCTTTCACGGGTTAGTGTTAATATAATGTTTAATTTAGTTTTGCAAGACAGTTCTGAGAATATTTATTTGTTACTTAAAAGGAAATCATGTAGCTGTAGGGTTTTGATAATACATCATCTACTAGGACCTTACATACAGAGTGTAGCTTTCTTTCCTTTTCAGGTTCCCTGACCTCAGCTACCAAACATAGTACAGCTATTTGTACCTCTTTCTAGATCTTCAGAAATGTACATGATATAGTCATTTGTAGCATCATTTTTCTGTATGTTTGTCCTAATTTATGTTACACAATTTTAATATGGCCTAAGAGCTACCCTGCAATTTTGCTAAATCATCACTGTCAACAGAGAGAACTAAGATGTTTACCCCTCCTCCCATAAAAAAAAAAATCTGGAACTCTATACTTTTGAGTAGTTTTATTGCATCTGCCTTGTTAGGAGACTTGAGTGCATGCCATATGCTCTCAGAATATGGGCATTATTAGCACTAATCTGTTATGTACACTAGTATAATGCTTAACACACTTTTAGCCTGGGAACTTTCCACTTTCCATTTCTCTTTGTCAGTGTCTAATAACCCACCGGGATGTCTGCAAAACTGAAGTTCAAATGGACTTATTCCTGATGGTGCTCAATGTAATTCTTGCATGTCAAATATGGTATAAAGTAGGATGTGATTCTAATTCTCCCCATCCTCCTCAATGCCTTCCTTAACATGTTTTCAGGTCCTATTGAAAGGCTCCACTAGGCTGTCAGTCTAGAAGAGATGTATTAAGGTCTTCAGTTACCTTAAACATTAGCACAGACAGTAAATAATTTTGAATGCAAACAAGGTTCCTTGATCAGTAAGCATATCTTTCGATATCTCCACTTTGGAGAACAGTAGATCCAGCTCCTTTGCTATAATTTTGCTGCTAGCTTTTCAGAGTGTGATTGTTTTTGGATATTTAGTGGAAGAGTCAAGGATTATCGGTATTTATTGGGATCCATTATGGGAGTTAATCCAAAGATATCCATGGCAATTTGTTCAAAGGATACCTTTTTATAATCATAGGAATGAGAGAATATTGAAAGCAAAGCTTTGAGGCGTTTTTCTGACATTTAAAGCATCATGCACATTTTTGTTTTCAGTTTTTCCTATTATCATAGCCAAAATAACCCTGCTAGAAACTTACCCTTGGTTTAGTCCATATCTATTTGCCCCCACCCCCAATGTATGAGGCTATAAGTATCAGCAAGTGACATACTATTTTCTTCAATTAATTTACTCCATACAATAAATTATTTTGTATGTCAAAACAGGAGAAAGAAGTTGGGAAAGTTCAAATTGATTCCCTTCCTGCTACTCTTTCTAACTCTATGCAAGGTTTCATCTTTCCATTGCAACTTTTTGTGATTTATCCAAGCCATTGGTCAGCAACCTGGCAGTTCAACTGGAAAAAAAATGCAGTTTCAGACAGTCAAACAGAGGACTTACTACATTTCATCAAGTCATTTATGAGTTTCTCAGCATGTTTAACATCACATCAGAATTAATGCCAACATTAATTTTTTAGCAATGTGAATCATTTTACCACATCAAAAAGGAAGAATATGTGTTATTGACTACTTGAGTTTTACAATGTGGCTTTTCAGTCACATTAGATGTTTTATTTTTGTATACAATTTCATGAAATAGAATTGTCTCTCAGAGTAACACAGATTTCTGAATATTTTTGATATGACTGCCACACCCACTTAGTTTTAAGCAGGCATTTCGTGTTATAATTAATATCAGTTATAATAGCTGTTTCATTGTTTCTTTACTATTATGACCCTCTGTCTTTATCTATAAAGACAACATTTGTTCTACATCCGACAACTGAATCTTACCATTCTGTTTTGGAGAAGAGTCCATAATTAAATTTGCAAGCTTGGGTCTCTGCTGTGACCCCCAACTTTGGAAAGCGAACATTTATTTATTTTTTCTTTTCTACATAGTCCTTATTATCCATTCTTGTTGTGTCAATGAGAGCTTAGAGAGGATCCATACCAGCTGTTAAGAAAGTATCCAAAACTGTTCAGTTAGGTCCAATTCCTTTTATCTCACAATCTGCACAAAAGTGACTTTAACATAGACTGGAGCACCTGTTCCTCAGAATCCCCATCAACCCATATTAACCTGCATGATTTTAATCAAATCATATCCACACCTACCAGACTAGGTAAACCCAACCAAAAAGAAAGCATGCTCGATTGGGTACTCATAAATAGTCACCCCCAGCTGTACACTGCTGGTACCCTCCCTGACAACCTAAGCGATCACTGTCTCACTTATATAGTTAAGCACAAAGCCATTAATCCCCAACAACCCTTACTCAGAAAAGTTAGAAACAAAAAATACTTTGACCCTGCCAAATTCTGACAAGAACTTAACTCATGTAACTGGTCTGTTGTAAAACACCTCCCTTTAGAGGATGCAGTTACATACTTTAATAACAAATTTCTTGAGATCCTAGATTTGCATGCACCTGCTCGTTCAAAGAGGACAAAAGCAAAAACTGTGCCATGGTTTTCTAAAGAGTCTAGACTCAAAATTACCCATAGAAACAAATTATGGGTTTTATGACATTCTACTAAAGACCCCCAGGATCAAATTAAATATAGGCAATCTAGGAACAAAACCAAAAAAATCCATTTTACAAGACAAAAAACAATACTACTGCAACTTACAGACAGTAAATCAAAACAACCCTCAGAAGTTTTGGGCACAATTGAATAATCTACTTCATCCTGGACAAACTTCTACCCCCATTCCAGCTGCTACTATTGATAAACACCCCAGGGATGTTTCAGATAGTTTTAACCGAGTCTTTACTGAGCCAATTCAAGCCCTAGCAAGCCAACCACCTCCTAGCTCCCCTGGTCCTGAAAGTACCACCCCTAGAAACCTACCCTTATTCAGCTTACAACCAATGGCCACATCACTTATCCGTACCTTGATCAAAAAATTAAAACCCACCACACTCTCTGTTGATCAACTCCCTGCCGAGTACCTTCAAAAATCAGCTGATGCTATTGCCTACCCAGTATCAATATTGATTAATCAAACCATAACAGAAGCTAGAATTCCCACCATCTGGGAAATATCCTATGTAATCCCACTTCATAAAGAAGGCAGTTCTACTGAATTCTCCAATTATAGACCAATAGCCATACTCTCTCCACTTGCAAAGATTATGGAAAAATGTATTTACAGACAACTCATGCACCACCTAATCCAGAATCACCTCATGGCAGATACCCAACATGGCTTCCGTCCACACCACAGCACTACTTTACCCCCTACTAGCTTTCACCAACACCATAAACCATAATTGCAGCAACAATGACATATCCTCCACTCTACCAGGTCCACCTTTAGCACTATAGAAAACTGGCTTTCTGAATATCGTTTGATACTAAATCCCCAAAAAACTAAAATGCTGTTATTCTCACCAACACAAAGGTCTCCTGCTTTTACCTTTACCATAAATGCAAATGATGGCACATTAATCTCCCCTGACCCCTCTACAAAACTACTAGGTGTCATTATAGATAACAATCTAAAATTCGACCTACATGTAAACCAATCAATCAAAACCATCAATAAAAAATTAGGGTCACTTTACAGAATAAAAGCCTTCCTAACCCCCTCCAGCTAAAATTGCCATAGCTCGCTCTCACCTTCTCTCAACACTTCTGTAGCATACCCTATACTCTCTAATATAAACAAGACTGTACTTAACAAACTTTCAATCTGCTACAACCACATTGCCAAGTTTGCCACTGGGCTGCCTTTTAGAACACATCATTGCATCGATCTTAACCAGCTTGGGTAGCTTGAACTACCCAGTCTAATTCAGTATAACCAGCTGATCATGGCTTATAAAATCCTTTATAATCTGCATAATACTCCTGCACTTAAAAATCTTATCACCCCCTATCACAATCTGCGACTGCTTAGATCCTCTAACAGACTAATAATTCAGACAAGCAAAATTAACAATGCAGCTGATGACTCTCTCTTTGCAAACTCTGTAGGCAAATCCTGGAACTCACTTCCAGCTGACATTACTTTACTCTCCTCTCTAGATTAATTTAAAACTAGACTCAAACAACATCTGACACTAAACTGGCTATGTCTTTGTATCAAGCCTGGCTAACTCTCTTCTAAATTATGTAAAATCTATTAATCAGCTACTGTTTAATTTACCCCTGGCTTTCACCAGGGTTTAACTCACCTGTGGAACATGTTTATTATTGTTTGCCTATGTACTTTTTGTCAAAATTATAATTGTAACATGTTTTTAATGTTTCTGTTTACCTGGAGCTTTTCTCCCCGGCCCTTGCTGAAAATGGACATGCATCCAGTCAGACTATCCCAGTCAACAAATGTAAAATAAATGAAATAAAAAATAAATAAAATAAAAGAGTCCATGACCTCCTCCTTGATCATTGGCTTTATTGGTAACTTGTCACTGTGTGTTTCCATGCATTTCTTTAATGCTAACGTTGCCTCAGCAGTGGCAGTTGTTTGTAGGTGTTTCTCCACAGTAGTCATCTTGTTGGCAATATAGCAGGGCATAGCTTTTCTTAGAAACATGGTACATGTTTCTGAAATATGTGCTGTTTCACAGGAACAAAGTACAAGGACAAAAGGCAAGTTTACAATCTTAGAACTATAGAATGAGCTACCAGATACAGCATAAGAACCATAAACAGGTAGTCTCAAAGACTAAGTCCAACACTCTGAATAGTAAGTGGAAACAGTTGTAGTTAAATGTAATTATTGTGGTGCATTTCACTATAGCATTTAGCACCACCAAGAGTGTTTGAAGACAACGGATCACATGAAGAAAAAGTTTGCCTATATGGCAATTCTGCTTACTTAGCAGTGATAAGTTAATCCAGGACTTCAGAAAAAGTTGCAGTTAAAGTTTATAGCTGCTATATCCACCAAGATGGAAAATTAATGCAGCCAGCACACTAGTCCTCATTATAAAAATAAAACTAGCCTTCTTTACAGGACTTAAATGAAAGGCTGATATTGCCAAAGTGCAAAACAAAGCAGGATACCAATAGCAAAAGAAATGCACACTACCATCTAAAAACACATGTTCTGGAAATAAGTATAAACGAATAAAACATTTATGGTTCTGCTCTACTTCAAGGCAAATGGTACCAAGTCACTTCCCTGTTAAAATAGTCCTTGGTAAATTTCCTTTTACAACAGCTGATGTTCAGGGCCACTTATTCTCTGTGTCATGTCCTGACTCCTCTTCTATTTTTCTTGTTTTTGACTTGGCAACAAAACACCTTCTCTATACCTGTCACTGATCCCTATGTGTATTGCCATTAATAAACCCCCCTTAATTGGTATCTGCTCTAACACACACAATAGGAAGTCATGCTAGCACAACTCATGAGTGCAGAAATCTGTACACTTTATTGGTGAAAAACACCACACAATGTATATGAGTGCATGCATCTATGTATTTATGTATGTCTATATATAGATAGATAGCTATAAATATAGACATATTTATAGATATAGATATTGATATAGATATATGTTGTTTGTGTATATAAAAAAACAACAAAAGAGTAAAATAAAACAGCATTTATGATGGCTATATAACAGATATGTGGCTGAGCCAGGAATGGAAATATGGTATATAGGAAAATCTTTTGGTGGAATATAGAAATACAGGAAGTTATCAAAAGAATGAGTAGTGCAGAAAAGAGTGGGAGATAGAAAAGCTGGACCAGACTAAGAAGGAATATTAGCTGGCTAACAAAGAGGCTATAAGGGAGTATGCAATAACAAAAAAACAAGGCATCACAGGTAGACTGCTAGATTCTGGAAAGTAACACAGTAGATGGCAAAAAGAAACTCAGGCTGCAAGGCAAACTCACAAAGATAAAGAAGATAGTTAGAAACCTTCACAAGCAGAAACCTGTCCACCAGTCCACTGAACATCAAAGGCTGATGGAAAGTGTAATGCCAGCAACTTCTGAATTAAAAAAAAATACACAGAAGCCATACTGCCCCAAATGTAATTTGGAAAGACACAGGAGCCCACCATAAAAGAGGTAAGAAGAGCACTAAGGAAAATGAAGTCAGAGAAAGCAACAGGGGCAGATGAGGTCAAATAAGATATGATAGAGATGTTGAGTGAGCTGGGAAGAAATGGCTCCTGTGGGGACTTATAGCAGTGTGGAGAGAAAGGCATATCTTGGATGACTAGAGGGCAATGGTACTAGTGCCAGTGTTCAAGAACAAAGGGGACATTCACAACTGTGGACAGTATATAGGTGTCAAACTCCTGTCACACTTGGTGAAAGTTCTGGAGGGATTGATGGCCAAATGAATGTGCAGAGTTGTGGAAAGTAATATAGTAGAGAAACAATCTGGATTCAGATCAAGATGCAGCACAACTGACACAATGTTTGCAGTGAGACAGATTGTTGACAAGAAGCTAGAGATAAGGAAAGAGTCCAACTGGGCATTACTAGACTTGGAGAAAACATATCACAAGGTCAAAAAAAGCTGATTTGGGTAGTCCTGCAATGGTTTGAAGTGCCACAAACATAGTTAGAATTATTGCAGGCTATTCACAAGGACCTAATGACTCAAGTGCAAACAATGTTCGGTCTCACAAAGGGGTTCCCAGTGGGAGGGGGTGTGCATCAGAGTTCAGCTCTGAGCACACTGTTGTTCATACTGGTGACAGACTACAATTATCAAACAGGTTGGAGGGGACAGATCAACAAAGTTGCTATATGCAGATGATGTGTCATTACAAGAAGACTGAGCAAGAACTATAGCAAAGGGTACTGGAATGGAATGCAAAACTGAAGGCGCATGGGATGAAACTGAGTAAAGATTAGACAGTTGTAATGGAGCAAATAGGAGAAATCAGATGAAGCAGAAAAATGAAATAAAAGGATAATAATGGAAAAGATTAACCACTTTAAGTGTCTAGAAGTTTTGATTGAGACAAGGGAAGCCTGATTGAGGAGGTCAAAACTAGAATCAGAAGAGCTGTAGCCAACTGGTACCAAGTGTCAGAGGTAGTGTATGACAGAAGAATGCCAAAAAGCTGAAAGATAAGGCGTACAAAACAGTGGTTTGAACAGTACTATTGTAGGGTACAGAACCTGGCCAGTAAAGGCAGTTGACAAAGCTAGAGGTGATAGAAATGAAGTGTCTAAGATATGTGGAAGGTTGCACACTGTGTGACTTTTGAAGAAATGAGGACATCAGAGCAGAAGCCAAAGTAGCTCCAATTGCTGAGAATATCAAACAGAACACATTGCGGTGCTTCAGACACTTATCAGAAAAGTAGTAAACAATCTAGTGAAGAAGATTTGGGACAGACAGGAAGAAAGTGGGAAGAAAGGAGAGTATCCAGCAAAGAGGTAGATGGATTGTGTGAGAGATCTGTCATAGGTTCATAGGTTCATAGGTTGGTCCTGGGCTATCTGCCCGAAGGCATATATTAGCCCAGCCACTTTGTGCGATATTCACCTCCCCTTTAGTAGTTCCATAGACCCTTGTACTAGCAGCTAGTACCCTTGGCCCCTATCTAGTAGTGCTGTTGGTGTGATCCCCGGTGTGAACTTTCTGTTACCCATCCACTCATCAAGGTTCCTCTTGAAGAGTGATAGTGAGGGGCTCTGTCTTATGTAGATCGGGATCCTGTTGCATAGTAAGGGAAGTCTCTGCAAAGGGAATCTATCCCTCCAGCATGTTCTATTCATTGTTATGTTGAGGTTTATATCCCTAGAGTATGTAGCTCAAGTAGATTTGGTTTTGCTAAGATGGAGCATGTTCAACAATTCTGGGTTGGACATGGCTCTGTACGTTAGACAGAGATCACCTCTGAGAAGGCGGTATGCAACAGAGAACAGTTTTAGCTTTTTCAATCGTGCTGCATAGGGCAACTGTTTGAGGCCAGTAATCCTCTTGGTTAGGTAACTCTGTAGTCTCCAGCTGCTGGAGATGTCTAGCCAGGTACATTCCAATTGGTGCATTGTACTCAATAATGGGTCTGATGAGGGAAGAGTAGAGGGGCACCATTACATCCTTAGATCTTGATGCGAACCCTTTCGTGATCAGATGGGTCACATAAAAGGATTAGTCAGGCATGAATGTCTTTGAAGGTAGGAACATGGCATAGAATAGGGATAGATATGGCAACAGTTAACACAACACCCTGACCCCATGTAGAAAAGGGGAAAAAGGGAGATGATGATAATTATGATGTTGTGGTAGTTCGATTCAGTGCAGTTGTTTAAGTGCCAGACAGTGGTGAGTCATGTGATGGACATTAGCTGCAAAGTTAGCTACTTTGTTGTAGCACTGCTCCAATGTATGTAGTTGTTTGGCCTGTAATTTGGTGAATACGTGTGCAGAGTAGAGTAGATCAGTATGTGCAGAAGGAGGGTAGTTGCTTATATATTTACATGCAGAGTCAGTAGGATAATTTTTGATTCTAAATAGAGGCCTTTATAGAGGCCTTTATTTGAGTACTTTTTTTAACCATGTTCTGAATGTGGTAGCCAAATTATAGATTTTCTTCTACGTAGGCTTATGAAAATTTATGTACTGTACAAGTTAAATTTTGGTGTGGTTTGAGGAGGTTATAGAGGAGATAGCTTTCTAGACTTGAAATTTCTTAGGGATGAAGAAAACTAGCTCAAAGTTCTTGGCAAAGAAAATTAGCAGCAGTTGGATAGCCATGTTTCTATTGATTTGAAAGATTCTCATGTAAGTTTTTTATAGGGTGTCAATGTTTTGAGTTGAACAAATGTGTGTGGAGTCATCAAAATATTGTATAATAGATGCACTTTTACTGGCTCTGGAAAGGTCATTACTGAAGATGTTAAGGTGTATGGAGCCAAGGATAGCTCCTTGTGGGCACCACATATTACAGGATGCAAAGAAGAGAAATAATTTTGACATTTAACAAACTAAGAAATGCTTGATAGGTTGCTGTGGAACTAGTCCAGGGAAAAGATTGTGAGATCTAAATTGGTGATTTTTTTGTAGGTGAGGCTGGTGAGAGATTGTGCTGAAGGCTTTTGATAGGTCCAGAAAAAAGGTTGATAGATTTTAGCAGTGTTGATTTGTAAGATGACAGTATTAATGAAATTAAGAAGAGCAGAGTTGGTATTATGTTGTGAGTGAAAACCGTGCTCTGTGAGAAAGAGAAGGATATGTTGTGTAATACCGGAGAGAAGTTGAGACAGTATGTGTTTTTCAAGTACTTTGGAGAAGTGGGCTAGCATAGTTATGAGACAATTAGTTGCTGAGCCTGGTTGCTATGTCACTTTTATTCAGTTGAAAAATGAAGGATTTTGTCAAAGTAGAGAGAAATGGGATTCTATGATGGATCAACTGATTATGACAGAGACTGGATACCCAATTACCTCAGCAGATATTTTACTGTATTTGATGGGTGAGTTGTCAGGTGTTAGGGTGGCAGGCTTAAGCTCAAGAAAGTGCCTTTTTATGGCTCAAGTTGAGACTAACTCTAGTGAGAAAAAAAATAAGAGTGGATGTAGAGCTGGGATGGAAGTTTTTGAGACACAGCAGATTGATTAATCAGTAGAGAGGAAACTGAATGTATGAAGTGTGGGTTGAATATGATGGCAGTAGTTTCAGTGGAACCAAGAGTGTGGTGATGTGGGTGAGGGTTGGGTGGTATGGCCAGTGTATAGAAGTTGTATGGCAGACCAGAAGGATTTTGGATTTTTCTGGTTATTGTTTTAGATATTTATATAATAGTTTATTTTTGTCTATATTATAATACATTTAGTTCAGTTCCTGAGGTGACTGTAATGTTGGAGGTTAGACTGATTTGTGTTAATGGATCATGCTTTCCACAACTTATTTCTTAGTTTCATAAACTGCATAGTATTTCTAGATAGTCAGAGGACTGGGTTACATTTAGTTCTTATTGTCCTTAGTAAGACAAGATAGTTCAGTACATTTAGGAACTTTTTTTTTTAATTCAGATGCTACTTCATGTAGTGGAAGCATACCTTTCAATTGTACAGATTTTCGCAGAAGGTCCAGATTTTTGCCTCATATTTTTGGTGTGTTCCTCCTAAAAATCTGTACCTTTCTGGCAAATAGCTGAGGATTGAAGTAGTTAAATAATGACAAATATTTGAGTTTAAGACTCTACATCCTTCAGAAAATTCATGGTAATGCAAAACCTATTATTCTATTAACTTTCTAAGTTTGTAAGAGCAATATTTAAAATCTGTCCCTATTTGTCCCCCATCATTTTAGGCTTTGTCCAGATTTTTTCTCTAAGAGGTTGAGAGGTATGAGTGGAAGATATCTTAGGTTAGTCTACTTTCATAGGTCCATAGGTTAGTACTAGGTTAGCTGCTTCTGTGGGCCATTTTAAGCCTAGCCAATTTCCCTCAAATGGGAGAATCAAAGTCCTGTAACTTGTGCCTGTGAGGATAATACCTTAGCTATTATACCAACCCCTGTCGAGACCCAGTGCTTTAGTTTTGAGATATAGGTGTTTCTGACAACATTTGAGAGGCTGAGAGCCGCATTAAGCTGATGTGGTTTTTGGATAGTAGTTTGCTTTCTAATGACAAAGTTGGATAGGTGGTCACTGAAAGAGTCTGCAAGAGTCCCAGAGTAAGTGGACCTGTTTGAAGAGGAGGTAAAAATCCACTCAGTAATAGTTCCTTTTATATTATTTTTTTTTGAAGTGAGTTGGAAAGATGATAAGTTGTGAGTAGCCATAAAGATCTGTGGCATTTACTGGGCTGTCAGAGATTATATAGAGACAGTATATGTTTAGGTCACCGAGGCAGATTTTCTCTTGTAGAATATTGTTTTGAGGCCAAACAGAAGATGTTTTCATCAGTATTGATGTTACCTGGTGGTATATAAATGCCAACCCTGAATAAGGATTTTCTTTGACTGAGTATGATGATGAAGGTGAGAATTTTGGCATTATTGAAATGAGGGTTTTGTGTAGTGAATGGGTATGCTGGAGTGAATTTTTATAATAGATAGCAAATCCTTCTACCTTTGTATGTATTTTATCCTATAGTGTAATGTTATAGCCCAAAGGAATGGTTTCCTAATCTCTTACACCATTTTTAGCCATATTTCTGTTAGTATGTTTCTGTCTGGGTGGTGCTGTGTTATTCAAGCATGGAATTCTGCTATCTTATTTGAGATACTTTTGATATTTAGGTGAATAATATTTAGGAAGGAGGTATTTGTAGTGTAGCTAGAACCAGTGTCTGTATAGGAATAGCTGGTCAGGGGTTAGGATGGATGTCACTACATAGCTATTCATTTATGGGCGGATGATTGTAGGGAGAAAGCCATTTAATGTTGTTATGTGTTTGAGACCTAAACTATAAATGAAGGAGTTTTTGGTGACATACCTTTTGTCTGAAAAAGTAAATGTTAGAAGGGGAGTATAATGAGGGTACAATTATAACAGAATGGGAAGTGTGGTTGGTTATCAGAGATTGCCAGTTTTTTGATTGGTGGTAGATGGGTATTTTGTTGTATGTGGGAACAGGGAATGATAAGCAGGATAAGAGTAAGAAAGTAGAAAGAAGGGATAATTGTAATAGTATCATAATGAGCAATGGAAAAAATGATGTATGGCTGGTGGCAGGACATGAGAAAGAGGAGTAAGATTATGTGTAGCAGGTGGGAGGTGGAGAGGGATATGCATGACGAAGGGAGAAGTTGGGATCGGATGCATTTGTCTGCATTTGATTTATAGTAGCTGAGGCAGCAGAGATTAGTGGTCTGTGGATATTTAGAAAAGATGAGGAGAAGGTAGAGACACAGTGACTGAAGGATTATGTCGATGGAGAAGGGTGGAGATAACGGGGTTAATGGTTGGCACATAAATGGATATGATGGAAAAAGGGTAGAGACTGTTGGATGCATTGGCATTAGGATAATTCTGTATAACTTTGGAGACATTTTTAAAGTTTGGGACCTTACTACCCGAAAGGTTAAATCAAGAATTGCTTTTTATTATGATAGGTTGATTAAAAAAATTGGTTGTTTAAGTATATGCTCTTTTATATGTTTTTATATAATGCTAGGAAGATTGTTTTTATGGCACCAGGGGTGACGTTAGTCCAGACCTTGTTGTCTTATAGTTAGAATTATAATTCATAGGTTCATAGGTTCATAGGTAGGTACTAGACTATCGGCCCTGGGGCCTATACAAGCCCAGCCAAAAAGGTACCCTGGCTTTTGCCACCCAAGAAAATTATTTTCCTGTGCCACTGTCGAGCAGAGCCACAGAGGTGATCCCTGGGGTGAATTTCCTATTTCCCATCTAATCATCAAGATTTTTCTTGAAGAGTACTAATGAGGAGCTTTGTTTGATATAGATAGGTAGCTCTCTGGCCCTCTTTGGTTCTGCTTCCCGCTCCGTTCACCCTTCGGGCTCACTCCGCTCCCCTACCCTGCCCCCAATTCCCACCCACCCCCAGCATCACTACATTTATTCCCAACAAACCCCTCCCACTAACTTCATCTTCCTATCACAGCACACAGTATACTACCCCTCCTCCATTCTATTATCCTATATCACTCTTCTCATAATTTCCCATCCCCCATTCTTTAATCTTACTATACCCCTCCTCCTATATCCTATCCCACTACCACTACTCCCATCCAATCCCAACTCCACTATATAATTGCCTTCCCCTATCCTTCCTATCTCTTTAACTCTCCTCATACACTTTTATACCATTCCTCCTTAACAAATTCTTTTACTTGCTCTCCCTACTCCTTTCTCTACCCCCTCCTTCAAACCATGCCCCCCGTATCCCTTATCCATCCGACTCCCCAGCCTCCTTCTCTTCTTTCTAATTCCCCTGTATCATGCTACCTCTTACACCCATATAGCCCTCCCTTTGTTTCCCCCTACCCAAATTATCCACAAATATCAACCACAATCTTCCCAACTCACTCACTTCCACAACATATCCTCCTCCCTTATACATCACTACCCACTGCACCTTCTCTATGTTAAGCTATTCACTACCCCTATAAAAACTATCTATCTTAAATTACTACTAACCTCTGATAAATACCTTTGATGCAAACACCTCAGGCCAAAGATTATTACCTGCAATTTCCTTGCCTTATCAGGAGACATTCATCCAAACCCTGGCCCCTGCCTCCACACAAAATTCACTAACCCTCCACCCCTTTCTTCATCCACTATAGACAACTCCTCCTCCTCTTCTCCTCCCTCTTCCCCCCCTTAATACCCTTAAGATCTTCACTATCAATGCCCAAAGCCTTAACAACAAATCTCACCTCATCCATGCTTGGATCAATCACCACCAACCTGACATCTTAGACTTATCCAAAACCTGGCTAAAACCCCATATTTCTGACTCAGAAATCCTACCTCCTGGCTACCAAATCCTCAGAAGTGACCGTATAAATAAAAAAGGTGGAGGCTCCGCTCTAATTTACTCCAACCTTCTCTCCCTTATTCCTCTTCAAATCCTTACCCCTCAATTAAAAAATTCTGAAATCACAACAAGCCTTCTCCGTTTGAATAAACATAAAACTATCTGCATTATTTCCGTATACATCTCACCTGGCAACAATATCTCCACCCTTGAAGATATCCTACACTGGGCCTCAAACAAAATAAAATATGAAACCTTTATTCTAGGCGATGTCAATATTGACTGGAATAAAATCAACACTCCTTCCCCATTTCTATCCATTAACCTTTACAACTTCACTCAAGTGATCCATTCAACTACTCGACCAAATGAAAAACAACCTCCTGGTTCCATCACTGATGGGATACTAGTCTCCCACCCTAGCAAAATTACTCTCTCTGGCACAATCCCCGACACTTAAAGTGACCATCTCCCTGCCTTCATCCATAGATCTACTAGCACCATCCCAACACCAACATGTCTTTATTCAGACCCGTAACCTTAGCAACTTCAACCCCTCTACTTTCTCTAACATCCTAAAACAAATGAACTGGCAAATCCTAAACACTCTCCCTCTCGACAACACTGTAGAACATTTTAACTCTGTCTTCCTAAATATGCTTAACTCTCTAGCCCCCCTAAGAAACAAACGAATCAAAAGCAACTCTGCTCCCTGACTCACCAAAGAAACTAAACATATTATGCACCACAGAGACAAATCTTGGAAGCTTTACCAGAAAAACAAACTGTCCACTGCCCTCCTCCAATATACCCAACTCCACATCCAAGTAAAAAAACTTATTACCAAAGACAAAAAAAACTTCTATAACAAATTTCAGCTCAACAACAAGAACCCTAAATCATTCTGGAATTCAGTTAACTCCCTTCTCCATCCAGGATCTAGAAATAACCCATGCCCTGATCCTAGCTTAACTGACAGAGAATTGAACACCCATTTCAATATCTTCTTCACTGAATCCATAGCCAAACTAACTAAAACATTCCCTACTACAAACCCTCCCAACTCCCTCCACACAGCACCCATATCTCCAAATAACAATTCAGCCAATTTCCATCTCAAGCCAGTATTTACCTTCCTAATAAAAAAGCTTTTATCTAAATTAAAGCCTTGCTCTAATGCCCCAGACAATATACCCTCCGCCTTCCTCAAATATGCAGCTGATGGTGTTGCTCTCCCAATCAGTATCCTGATCAAAAGATCCTTAAATGAATCTTATGTGCCCAAACTCTGGCATTCAGCCTACATTCTTCCTCTTCATAAAGGAGGCAAAGACACCTCTATCTCCAACTTCCGCCCCATTGCCCTCCTATCTCCATTATCTAAAATCCTAGAAAAATGTGTCCACCAACAACGTTTGCCATATCTAATTCAGAATAACCTTCTTACTCCCACCCACAATGGATTCCACCCTGGCCACAGTACTATAACTGCCCTTCTATCCTTCCTAGAAACTGTCAATCTTGCTCGAGACTCTGGACTCATAGTATCCGCAGTTCTGCTAGATCTCTCAAAAGCCTTCAACACCATTTTCCATTCCCACCTTCTCCTCCATCTCAAAAACCTTAATCTCTCCTCCAACACCCTTTCCTGGTTCTCCAGCTACCTTTCAGACAGATCACAAGCTGTCAAATGGAAGAACTCCTCCTCTTCCTTCCTGCCTACCCCAACTGGTGTTCCTCAGGGATCCATCCTCGGACCCATGCTTTTCATCATCTTCATAAATAACCTTCATGCTTACATCCCTGACACTACAGTCATCCAATACGCTGATGACTCTACTTTGGTCTGTGCCGCCCCCAACATTCCTGAACTTCTGGATAAAACTCAAATAGCTTTGCCACTACTGAGAGTTGGGTGCACCAAAATCACCTCTCCCTCAACTCTAATAAATCTAAAATCCTAATATTCCTCCCCTCCAAAGTCCCCTCCTTTGACAAAAACACTTTCAAGATACTAAGGAACTCTTCCAATTCAATAGAAGTAGTCCCCTCTGCAAAACTCCTAGGCATCATCATAGACAAACACCTCAAATTCGATCTTCATATACTTCAAAATATAAAGAAAACCCACCAAAAGTTAGGCATGTTATATAGGAACAATCCATTTCTCTCCAACTCCTGTAGGCATACCCTGACAATAAGCTACCTCCTACCTTCTCTTCTATACAAAGCTCCTATCCTAACCAATCTGTCCTCATCTATCACCTCTAAACTTGAAGCTTGCTATAATAAGATCTCCAAATTTGCCACCAAATCCAAAACCTCAACTCACCACTGCCTCTGCCTTCAATCCCTGAACTGGTTACAACTCCCTAACCACCTAGACTATCTCCAACTAACCTACACTCATAAACTAATATTCTCCCCTGATAAATGCCCAGCCTTAAAGAATATTCTCCCACCCTACATCCCAAACAGATCTTTGAGATCTGAACACCAAAACCTAATTCTCCATTCACAAACCCAAATGTCCCTCTGGCCAACTCCTGCTTTCCTTCTCCCTAGGTAAAAAATGGAACTCTCTCCCTCCCTCACTTAGGACTCTTCCTAATCTTGAAGCTGTCAAAAACCAACTCTTCCTACACCTATCTTCCAAATGGAAATGCTCATGCTTTCACCCTACATAAACTTTCCCACTAAGATTTACTTACTCCTGCTCTACTAGACTCTCATGCTTAATCCCTCTTCTCCAAAGAATCTGTAATAACAGATATCAAATAAACTCCTAGATTGTATTTAAAAAAAAAAAAATATATATATGATTAATATTACACTTGCAATTTTCTCTTCTTTGAATGTATAACCTACATTTTTGTAACCTTTTTGCTATTATATTTTGTACTTAATCTCTAACATTTTGTAACCTTTTGTATTAGTAACCTATTTTTTTGTATTGCACATGGAGCTTTTCTCCCCGGGCCACCACCAAAAATGGGCACATCTTGGCCCAGTGGATTTCCCCGGTAATCAAACTGAAAATAAACAAATAAATAAATAAATAAATAATAGTTTATTCCAGAGTATGGGAAGTCTCTGGGACAGGAATCTATCCCTCCGGCATGTTCTGTTTATTGTGGTGACAAGGTTTAGGTCCCTAGAGTGTGTAGCTCAGAGAGATTGGGATTTCTTTAAGTGGAGCATGTCCAACAGCTCTGGGTTTGACATAGCTTTGTATGTTAGGCAGAGATCACCTCTGAGTAGGCAATATGCGATGGAGTAAAGCTGGAGTTTTTTGAGACAGTGTAGGGCATCTGTTTGAGGCCGGTAATCCTCTTTATGAGGTATTTCTGCGGCCTTTCCAGTTGTTGGAGATGTCTTGTGAGGTAGATACCAAAAGGGGCATTGTAATCTATAATGCGACTAATGAGTGATGAGTAGAGGGGAACAATGACCTCTTTTTTTCTGGATGAAAAACCTTTTGTGATGAGGTGTGCCATGTAGAAGGATTTCCTGACTACTGTGGCGATGTGATTAAAGGAGAGACTACTGTCCACCTGTGTCCCAAGGTCTCTTATCACACTTTCGGTGTTAAGTATACTACCGCCTATGTTGTATTTCATGGGTACAGAGTTTTTACCAAAGGGGATGACAATGCACTTTTTGGAATTGAGCTTGAGGTCATGGCTTTGACACCAGGCATCTGTCTCAGTGAGGCCTTTTTGTAGGATGTCCACATCATTAGGAGTTTCGATTATGGCTCCTAGTTTGCAGTCATTTGTGAACTTCATTAGCCAAAGACCTTCTGTGTTAGCCTGTACTTCAGAGAAGTAGATACCAAACAGGAGAGGACCCAGGACTGAACCCTGTGGTACTCCACTTGTCACTGGTCTGAAGTCGGATTTGGAGTCTGCTACTTTCACAGTGTGGGTTCTGTCAGTGAGCCAGTTGGCAACCCATCTTGTGACATAGGGATTTATACCTAGTTTAGTGAGTTTATCTATAATTCCAGACTGAGGGATGGTGTCAAAAGCCTTGGCAAGATCTAGATAGGCTGTGTGAACCACCTTACCCTTGTCTACGGCTTTGGTGACTGCTTCAAAGAAGTCTATCAGGTTTAGGAGACATGATCTGCCTTTTACAAACCCAGAGTTTGGAGATTACCAATGTCTTTGTTTATAAGTTCCATGATGATACATTCCATGGCCTTGCAGACCAGGCTCATCAGGCTAATGGGGTGGTAGTTCCTGGGGTCCATGGTGGCTCCCCCTTTGTGGAGTGGGATAACCGTTGCTGTGCGCCATTCAGCAGGCACAAAGCCTGAGGTGAGGCTATGATTGAACATGGTACTTAGGTGGGGTGCCAGTTCATTCTGTAGTTCATGTAGAATGCAGCCTGGGATGTTGTCTGGTCCCATGGATGCTGTGTTCTTGGCTTTGGAGAGTGTGTTTTTTACCTGTGCAGCTGTGATTACAGGAACTTTGCATTCTTCCGGTATAGAGATGGGCTCTTTAGGGGGTGAGAGGGGGGTAAAGTTAGCACTGAACCTATCTGCCAGGATGTTGGCAATATCAGTTGGGTCTGTATATTTAGTGCCATTGTGCTGTAACTCAGAGCAGATCTGAGTGTTGCCATTCAGATTCTTGACATAGCTATAGAATGCTTTGTGGTTGTCTTTAGAATCAGTGGCAATTTTGTTTTCCTAACTAGCTTTGGAGGATTTTATCAGGGATGGCAGCTTCTGACTGAGGCTGACCAGGGAGCTCCTCCACTTGTGGGATTTTTCTCTCTTTTGCAAGAGTTTCTTCCTTCTGTTGTTTCTGTTGTACAGTTTGTTTATGGCAGGGGACCACCAGATTGGCTTCCTTTTTTTGGAGGATAGCGTCTTGGTTCTGTTTGGGATAGCACGATCCATGCACTCATGTAAGTGCTTATAAAGTGCATTTGTGTAGGATTCAGTAGTCATAACTGTATTGTCCATCTGCATGGGTGTCATGAGGTTTACCACTTCTGTCTTAAGAAGCATGAAGTTGGCTTTGGAGAATTTTTTTATTATGGTTTCCTTAATGGGGGGTGGAGGCAGGATGTGGATATCTAGGGTAATTAGCTTATGGTCAGATCGGACCAATGAGGCATTGACTTCAGGTGTGGAACACCGGTCACTCATATTGGTAATAACTAGATCTAGGATATTGTTGCCCCTGGTGGGGGTGTGGATAAGTTGATCCAGGGCACTGGAGTTTATGAATTCCAGAAAGCATTGAGCAAAGGACTTGGTACATGAGTAGTTTTCTGAGTTGATGGTGGGGTAGTTGAAATCACCCATTATTAGGGTGTTTGGTTGAACCCTAATATTTTCCAGTACATCAAGAAAAGAGGAGTGGGAATCCTGGGGCATGGTGGCTGATCTGTAGCAAGCTACAATTTGGATTGCAGTTTTGCCCAGAGTTTGTTGCACTTGGATAACCTCAGCTGCATTATGCTGAGCAACTAGCCTGGAAGTGTGGATATCCTTAATGAATATGGATACACCTCCACCTTTGGTGTTCCGGTCCAGGTTACATGGCCAAAAGGTGTGGTATGAGTTATAGCCTGGTAGTGCAGGGGTGCTCTCTGGAGGTCTCAGTCACTGCACAGATATCGATGTTCTACATGTTAAGGAGTGCTTCGAGTGAGTGCATTTTGTGATTCAGACTTCTGGCATTGAGTAGCATCACCCTCAGTTTTTGCTTGCCTGTTCCTGTTACAGTGGTGAATTTGTCATTTGAACCTTGCCTAAAAAAGGCACTATAGGGGTGGCAAGAACCTTAGCCAGTATCCAGAATCCCAGGGGTGACAGGTGCAGGCCATCTCTGACAAAGCATTGTGGTCTGTCGACCATGTCATCCCAGGCAGACAGATACTTGATCCCTTTAGAATGGCACCAGAAGCTTAGACAATTGTTGAAGTCAATCATTTTGTTCTTGTACTGCGGCATCATTCTGGGTGATGGCAGAATGCTACTCAGGGCTAGGGTCATACCTGCCTGGGCTACAAGATCGGAGAGCTCTTTCATGTCTCCTTTCATGTAGTCCAGGGAGGTACGTCTCAGGTCGTTCACACCAACATGGACAATGATAGAGTCATATTTGTACTTGTTGTGGAGTGACCTGAGTGCGTGGGTTATGTGGCGGATGCTGGCACCCGACAGGCAGCTGACAGTAACCTTCTCCTTGTTTAGCCTGGTGAGTGGGACATCAGTGTGCCTGACTATAGAGTCGCCTATGACTAGTGTGTTGGGTACGTTGTTTTGCCTTATTGGCTGTGGTTGAGTGGCACACTAAGTCTGGGGGGTATGTGTCATTTGGGTTGTGTTGGGGGGGGTGGAGGTTGCTTGCATTTCTGCTTTGGAGGTCTCTGTTGCTTGAGCAGATTATTATTGAGAGCCTCTGTGAATGTTTTTGTATTTCTATGTGTGGATTTTGGTGGTGTAGGTTTAGTGAGAGTATGTGATGAGTGTGGTGCAAGTGTTTACCTTCTCCTCTTGACTGTTCAGTCTTAATTGGAGAGAGCTTTACCTCCAGTTTGGCTAGATAAGTGCACCTCTCACAGGTTTAGTGTTGGGTGGTAGGAGGAGAGGATTGTCTGTGTACATGAGACAATTTCTACTTTGCCCCAAGATGCCCAGATTCATCATATAGACAGGAGAGAACACTGGGAGCTGACCCTTGGACATGCCTGAATAAAAAAACTATTTTCCTCTAGATAAGTGAGGAAAGTGAGTACAAGAGCTGTTTTTCTCTAAGCAAGTGAGGAAAGTAAGTACCAAAACTGTTTTCCTCTAGGTAATGAGGAAGGTTTAATGCTGTAGTAATTAGTAGGTTATTTAGTGCTTACAAGTTCTGAACAAGTACTGATCACGAATAAGCAAATTCAAGTGCTAAAAGTAAGAATCTGTATCTGGACTAAACTAGTTACAGGAAAGGGGGGAAACAAGTGCAAATGTGGGCTTTTAAATCAGAAAGTTGAGAGAGATGGAAAAACTGCCCAAATGGCCAATAACTACAATTTCTGGGCCAGAACCACTCCTTATGTGGTAGATAGGTTATCTAGTGTGTATCACTCCCACTGATAAGCTAGAAGGCTTCCCTCCAACACAGAAAGCTTGGGGGGGCTCAGAAGCTTACATACAGTCCTGGATACAGCAAATCTGAATCTGGACTGCACTAGTTACAGGAAAGGTATTTTATATATATATACAGAAAAGTAGCTAAAACAGCAGTCAAAACAATTCAAATACAGTGCAAGCTAGCACACTTGAGTATGTAGCAATGTTAGACCAAACAGTTTAAAAAATGCAATTAAATTAAAAATTACTAAAAACAATGCAGAAGGAGTCTATTAGGTAGAATGAAGTAAAGAGATGGGACTGGGGGGAGTGCCCCAGATCAAATCTACAGTGGGGGCGGGCAACTGCAAATACCTCCAAATTTAAACAACAACACATGAATAGGGAGGGTGGGTATGGGAAAAACCAACACCTTCAGCAGAAGTAGGGGGAGGGGGGAAAAACACCTTCAGCAGAGATCTGAAAAAACTATACAGTGAAGCAAAAATAACAGTGCACAACTCTGAAGTCAGCCAGCAATGATATAAAATTAATCAAACAACAATTACCAGTACACAACTCTGAAGTGCCAGAAAAATATACTCAGCTCTGTATATCTCCAGATAGTTTGAAGAGCACTCTTTCAGAACACAGGAAGGCTCCAAGAATGATATGCAGACTTTTTTACTAAGAGGGTCTAGTTTTATGCAAGTAATCCTTGAGATGGTCAGATAACACACAGGATGCAAAACCAGTTATACCAACTTAAGACACAGAGAAGTAGGGGGAGGGGGGAAAACACCTTCAGCAGAGATCTGAAAAACTATACAGTGAAGCAAAAATAACAGTGCACAACTCTGAAGTCAGCCAGCAATTATATAAAATTAGTCAAACAACAATTACCAGTACACAACTCTGAAGTGCCAGAAAAATATACTCAGCTCTGTACATCTCCAGATAGTTTGAAGAGCACTCTTTAAGGCACAGGAAGGCTCCAACAATGACATGCAGGCTTTTTTACTAAGAGGGTCTAATTTTATGCAAGTAATCCTTGAGATGGTTAGATAACACACGGGATGCAAAACCAGTTATACCAACTTAAGACACAGAGAAATAGGGGGAGGGGGGAAAAACACCTTCAGCAGAGATCGGAAAAACTATACAGTGAAGCAAAAATAACAGTGTACAACTCTGAAGTCAGCCAGCAATGATATAAAATTAGTCAAACAACAATTACCAGTACACAACCCTGAAGTGCCAGAAAAATATACTCAGCTCTGTATATCTCCAGATAGTTTGAAGAGCACTCTTTCAGGACATAGGAAGGTTTAATATTGTATTAATAAACTTTGGAAACTGGTTAGATTCCAGTTTTGAATAATGAACAGGTATATGAATTTAGGAATATACAGAACTAAATGTTTCTCAAATGATATATAAGAAATCTTACCAAGATTATGTCTGGTCCATAAGTATTATTTATTCATTTATTTTATTTAATTAATATCCTTTATAACAATAATCTCACTACACACATGCTTGGGAATTTCATTTTTCCTGTAAAGACCGCATTTAAAAGGTTCCAATATGCTTTTATAGACATAGGGTCACTTTGCAAAAGAGTTGTTGTGACTTACTTTGGTATAAGCCTGCATTGTTTCCAAAAAAACACTTGCTCTTGATGAAAGTGAATTTCTTTGGTACAAGCCCTATTTATAAGCAAGCTTACACCAGAGATCAGATTCCAAAGGACTTGCTGTCAGTATAAGTGATTTACTCTGGTATAAAAATCAATTACACTGATAGCAAGACTTTTGGAATTGGGCCCATAGTTTTACTGCATATAATTTTCCTTACAGTAAGTTTTAGACAATACCAGCATTGTTTACTGTATAATGTCCCACCTTGATTGAAATAATATAGCTCCCCTTTTGCTATAATTACATTTTTTAATATAATACCTCTCCTACAATAAAACCATAGTTATTGCTAATTAATTATCCCCCTTAAGACATTCCTGCCAAAAAAGAAAATGAAAAAAAAAATAGATAAAATATCCCTCTAACAATCCTTGGCAGAAAAGAAAATTTCCTAAATGGATAACCTCAAGAAGTTTACTAGCTAAAGTTTATTTTTTTAACTATCTCTGTATCAATACTCAGTTACTCAAGTTAAGTTTTACTATCTAAGTTGGAAATAAGAATGTGCAATGCTCTGCAGAAAAAACACCCCATGTCCATATTCATGCTTCACTGTTTTATTGGGGTAGTATGTTTAAACACTGCAATACTGCTTTAGAAATCATTGCTTAAAAGATAAACCAAATGATACACAGTCTCACAGACACACACACACACACACACACACACGCACACACACACACACACACACACACACACACACACACACACACACATGCACACGCACACACACACACACACACATATCTCTATCTCTTTATATATATATATATATATATATATATATATCTATCTATATATATCTATATATCTATATATATATATATATATATATATATATACATATGTCTCTGTGCATGGTGTATATGTGTATGGTGCACACATTAGCAAAAACACCCCAAATCAATGGCAGAAATATCAAATGCATATATTCAAAAACACAGAAGTCAATGTCTTGGCGCATGTAACTTTCATATTAAAAATAAATTTCCGCAACCTCCCATGTGCCCTACATCTCCGTGCTAATTATATATACTAACTCTGAGATCTAGCAGTCCCCAGGATAGGGGAAAAATCTCCTTCCTGGGGATTATCGATCTCACACACCTGCTGATAAATTGCTAAGTTGACTATATGCAGTTGACTAGACAGCTTTCAACATTACACACACTTAACATATTCACAGCTCCAAAAATATATAGATTCTTAGCTGTACACTAAACTAAAGACCACTGCAGCCTTTATAAGCCTAGCCAAGGATCCCAAATACATCCCACAAGTGTATATGTTGGACTTTCAAAGGGCAGGCAGGCTTCCCAAGTGTATCCTGCATGTTTGCATCCCCAAGAAGTTTTTTTTAACGGGTATATGTAAGCTGGGGAAAGATTTACAGGCTGCCTCTGTCCTTTAGAGACATAGGTGCTAGACCCGGGCTATACTTCCAATTTCTCACCCACTGGTCCAGGTTTCTCTTGAATAGGATTAGGGAAGAGCTCTGCTTCACATGGATGAGAAGCTTGTTCCAGAGAAGGGGAATTCTCTGAGACACACACCTGTCCCTCCAATATGTACTATTTATGTTGCAAGCAAAATTTAAATCCTTAGACTGAGTAATTCTAATGCCATTGATTTTGAAGATATGCAAAAGTTGCATCAGAGTGGGATCCAAAGATGCCTTGTATGTCAGGCATAGATCACTTCGCAACAGCCTGAAGAGACCGATTATAAAGATGGGGCTTTGAGGTGATTTTCATAGGAGATTTTATTCATGCCCTGCATTCTTTTTGTGAGGAACCTCTGTGGACATTCCAGTTGTTGCATGTGCCTGGTCAATGCATTTGTGTGTGCATGTGTGTGTGCATATGTGTGTGTGTGTGTGTGTATGTGTGTGTGTGTGTGTGTGTGTGTGTGTGTGTGTGTGTGTGTGTGTGTGTGTGTGTGTGTGTGTGTGTGTGTGCTTGTGTGTAGGGGGGTGGTTGTACTCAATGATGGGCCTGATGAGAGGAAATTTGAGTGAACAATGACTTCCTTGGACTTTGATACTATGCCCTTGCTTATAAGTTGAGCAAAATAGAATGATTTCATTACTACCTTAGACACATATTGGTCAAAAGCCAGGGCACCATCTCTAAACATACCCAATTCCCTGATTTCTTCAGAGAGTGTTATCAATGATTGGGTGGCTGATTCTACAAAGGGAACTATTATGCATTCCTTGGCATTATGTTGTAAGCTCTGGCTTTGGCATTAGTCATATGTCTGTGTTATTCCTAATAGTATAGGGTTAGTGTCTACGGGGATTTTGGGACTACTCCTAGTTTGCAGTCATCTGCAAATGTGGTCAGCCTGAGGCATTTGACGTTGGCCTTAACTTCTGAAAAGGACATGCCAAAAAGGAACAGATACAGCATAGAGCCCACTGAGACTCCACTAGTAACTGGGTTCTTTGTGAAGGTGGTATCCCCTATCTTAACTTCCAGGGTCCTATACAAGAACCAGCCAGTTATTCAGTGCATACCATAGGGTTTATGCCTATATTTGAGAGTTTGTATAAAATGCCTGAGTGGGGTACTGTATCAAATGCCTTAGCCAGGCCAAGATAGGCAGTATGTACTGTTTTGCCCTCATCACTTGCCTTGGTGACTTTTTCTTAATGAAGTCCACCAGGTTGATCTGACTTTGACAAAACCAAACTGACTTGGATCTAGTATTTGAAGGTTTTCTTTGTTCCTATTAATCATTTCCATGATAACTCTTTCCGTGGCCACCAGGCTGACTTGGTATGATCTGCCCTTGACAAAACCAAACTGGGTTGGTTCCAGTATTTGAAGGTTTTCTATTTCCTATTAATCATTTCCATGATACGTCTTTCCATGGTTTTGCATATGAGACCAGTTAGACTTAAGGGTCTGTAGTTCCTGGGGTCCATTGATGGCCAGCCCTTGTGAAGAGGGATGATCACTGCTGTTCTCCATTTATGTGTCATGAAGCATTTCTGGTGGCTATTGTTAAACAGTGACTCCAGTGTTCCTGATAGGTCATGTTTCAGGCCATTTAAGAGGTATCCTGGGATATTAAGTTGGCTCATTGACATATTTATTTACTTTAGTGCATGTAGGACCTGCTCCATAATGATAGTTGGAGAGTATGATGGTATTTGGTGTGGTATGGGGTGTGCAGCTGGGTGTGTGTAAACTTTGAGCTGAATTTGCTATATCATCTGGCTCCATGTACTGTAGGTAGTTCCATACAAAATCAGTTCAGTTCTGCATACTGCTGTGTGCTGCCTTTGAGTTTTGAGACATAGATAAACAAAATTTTGGACTGTCCTTTGCCTAGGTAGGTGACTTTACTTCAAGTTTAACTTTAGTAGACTTCATTTTTCTTAATTGTTTGTTTTAGGTTCATAGGTAGGTACTAGGCTAACTGCCCAAAGGCATTTATAAGCCTAGCCAGAATGTGTTGGCTTTCGCCACCCCCCCTTAGATTAGTTCCCTGTGGCTCTGTCCAGCAGAGCCACTGAAGTGATCCACGGGGTAAACTTTCTGTTTCCCATCCACTTGTCAAGGGTTCTTTTGAAGATTGTTAGTGAGGAGCTCTGCCTAATGTAGATTGTAATCTTGTTCCAATGCATGGGAAGTCTCTGGGACAGGAATCTATCCCTCCAGCACTTCCAATTTATTGTTGTGGTGAGGTTTAGATCCTTAAAGTGTGTGGCTTGAGGGGATAAGGTTTTCTTTAGGTGGAGCAAGTCTAACAATTCTGGGTTGGACATGGCCTTGTATGTCAGGTAGAGATCACCTCTGAGTAGGCGGTATGCAACTGAGTACAGCTAGAGATTCTTCAATTGAGCTGCATAGGGCATCTGTTTGAGGCCAGTGATCCTCTTGGTGATGTACTTCTGTGGTCTTTCCAGCTGTTGCAGGTGTCTTATAAGGTACATCCCAAATAGGACGTTATACTCTATGATGGGTCTGATGAGTGATGTGTACAGGGGCACAATGACATCTTTTTATCTGGATGCGAACCCTTTTGTGATTAAGTGGGCCATGTAGAAGGATTTTCTAACCACTTTGGCAATGTGATTATCAAAGGTGAGATTACTATCTACTTGTGTCCCCAGATCCCTTATTACATGTTCCATATTTAGGGGACTACCACCTACATGGTAGTTTGTGTGTACTTTGTTTTTTCCAAAGGGGATGACTATGCACTTTTTGGCATTTAGCTTGAGGCCATGATTTTGACACCAGGTATCCTTCTCAGTGAGACCCTTTTGGAAGATGTCTGTGTCAGCCGGAGAGTCAATTATAGCCCCTAGTTTGCAGTCGTCTCTGAACTTGGTCAGCCATAGTCCTCCTGTACTTGCTTGTACCTCTGAGAAGTATATGCCGAACAGGTGGGGTCCTAGGACTGAGCCTTGGGGAATGCCACCTGTAACTGGTTTAGAGTCAGACCTAGCTCCCTCAACTCTCACCATGTGGATTCTGTCCATGAGCCAATTGGCAACCCATCTTGTGACGTAGGGGTTTATGTTCAGGCTGGTGAGCTTATCTATAATACCAGAATGGGGAATGGTGTCAAAGGTCTTAGCGAGGTCTAGGTAGGCTGTGTGTACCACCTTTCCCTCATCTATAGCCTTGGTAACTGTCTCAAAGAAGTCCACCAGGTTTAGGAGGCATGATCTGTCCTTAACAAAGCCGAACTGGGTAGGGTCCAGTGATTGGAGGTTCCCAATGTCTCTGTTAATGAGTTCCATGATGATGCACTCCATAGCCTTGCAGAACAAGCTAGTCAGGCTTATAGGGCGATAATTCCCAGGATCTGTTGTGGCTTCACCTTTGTGGAGTGGAATAACCGCTGCTGTGTGCCACTCGATAGGTATGTAGCCTGTGGAGAGGCTGAGTTTGAACAGTGTGTTTAGATGACGGGTTAGTTAGTCTTTGAGCTTGTGTAGGACACAGCCTGGGACACCATCCGGTCCCATTGATGCTGTGTTTTTGGCTTTGGAGAGGGCTGTTTTAACCTGAGTTTCTGTGATTTCAGGGACTCTACATTCTTCTGGTATGGTTATGGGCCCTTTTGGGGGTGAGAGGGGGGGGTGGTGAAGTTTGCACTGAACCTGTCTGCCAGGAAGTTGGCGATATCGGTAAGTGCAGTGTATTTTGTGCCATTCTGCACTAACTCCAAGTAGATCTGAGCATTGCCACTTAGATTCTTGACATAGTTAAAGAATGCCTTGTGTTTATCTTTGGAGTCCTTGGCAATTTTTCTTTCAAAGCTCGCCTTGGATGATTTTATGAGGGATCATAGTTTCTTGCTGATACTGATCAGGGATGGCTTCCCTTCTTGGGATTTTAGTCTTTTCTGTACTAGTTTCCTCCATCTATTGTATAGCTTGTTTATGGCAGGAGCACACCAGACTGGTTTCCTTTTCTTGGAGGAGTAAGTCTTGGTTTTGCTTGGGATGGCATGATCCATGCATTCTTGTAGGTGCCCGTAGAATGCATTAGCAAAGGATTTTGCAGCTTGGGCAGCATTATCCTTCAGCATGGGAGCTTTGAAACTTTCCATCTTGGTCTTAAGTAACATGAAGTTTGCTTTTGAAAAGTTTTTCACAGTGGTTTTCTTATCCAAGGGTGGGGGAGGAATGTGGATATCCAAAGTGATTTGTTTATGGTCAGATCTAACCAGTGAGGGTTTGACCTCCGGTGTGGAACACCAGTTGCCCATGTTGATGATGACCAGGTCCAATATGTTGTCACCTCTGGTGGGAGTGTTGACCAGTTGTACCAGGCCATTTGAGTTTATAAATTCTAGGAAATGTTGGGAAAGGGAGTTAGTACTTGAGTAGTTCTCCCAGTTAATGCTTGGGTAATTGAGATCACCCAATATTAGGGTATTTGGTAGGACCTTTATGTTTCCCAGTGTTTCCAGAAACACGGAATGGGGGTATTGGGACATGGTGGGTGATCTGTAACAAGCTACAATCTGAATTGCAATTTTGCCCATTGTTAGTTGCATGTGGATGATTTCTGAAGCATTGTACTGTGCTACTAACCTGGAGGTGTGGGTATCCTTGATGAATATGGATACACCCCCACCTTTTGTATTTTGGTTTGGGTTCTGTGGCCGAAATGTATGGTATGAATTGTAGCCTGGTAGTGCTGGGGAGCTCTCTGGATCCTTAAACCAGGTTTCTGTTACTGCACATATATTGATTTTCTCCATACTGAGGAGTGCCTCGAGTGCATGCATTTTGAGGTTTAGACTTCTGGCATTGAGTAGAATTACCCTCAGTTTTTTGTTGCTTGTGCTATTTACAGCAGTGAGTTTGTCTTTTGAGCCTTGCCTAAAAAAGGCACTATGGGGGTGACAAGAGCCTTGGCCAGTATTTGAAAGCCTAAAGGTGACAGGTGCAAGCCATCTCTAGCAAAGCAGTGTGGCTTGTCGAGCAAAACTGAGCCCTGTTCCAGCAGTCTTCAATCAGACAAGTTCTAACTGCACACTCCTGCTTCTAGGGTGCAGGGGAACCTTCTCCAAAAAAAGATGGCCTGGATCAGTGCTCAAGTTATGCAAACAAAGCTAGATTCAGCAGGCCTGAATCTGGTCTATGCTACAGCAACAAGGCACACCAATTTCAGAAAGAAACAGTTAAAATAAGCAGGCACAATAAGCCTGCTTATTTGAACTACATTGTTTCTTTGATGAGAGTGATTTTGTCATGCCAGGAGTAGTCCTTCCTAATCTTGGCTATGACATATTTTCTTTTGTTGTGCAACCTGGTTGTTTATGGCTTCCACCAGTGTGGTTTGCTTTTTGAGTTTGCTCTGGGCTTATTTCTTGTTGGCACAGCTGTCTCAATGATTTATTAGCGGTGTGTGTACAGAGTTCTGAATAGACAGCTGTGATCTCAGGGTTTGTGTGGCTTGAAGTTTTGATAGGTTATCACTTAGTTGAAGGAAGTTTGCCTTTGAATAATTCCTAAATGTTACAGAGTTAGATTAGGTCAGAGAACTGATTGTTATTACCAAGGCGACAGCTTTGTGATCTGACCTTACTAGAGAAGTCACTACGACGTAAGGGGGGGAGGGGGGCAGCATTTTCCCATGTTTGTGAATGCCAGATTAAGTATGTTTGTATCCCAGATGGACATATGAACTATCTGGTCCAACTTGTTTGTGTTTACAAAGTCCAGGAATCTCTAGCCTTGTAAGTATGGGGAAATGTAAATATCCCAATTTATAGTCCGGTATGGTAGTTGAAGTTGCCTATGAATATGGCATTGGGTTGAATGGTGAGAGCATCCAGTTAGTCCAAGTATGAGCCTAAGGTTTCTTGGGTCATAGAGGGTGGCATATAGATTGCAATGATATGGTATTAGACTTTGTCTATTGAAATCTGGTCATGGAGAAGCTCAAATACATCATCCTTTTGACTAACCTTGAGATCAGCTTTTGTTGATCTAAAGTGTGACAACTTACATTTGGTCCTTGTCTGTGTGTGTGTGTAAGGCATTGAAGTCCTGCACTGCTGGGGTACTTTCCATGGCTTTAAACCATGTCTCAGTAACTGCACAGATGTTCACATTCTCCAAGGTGTGGAGAGATGAGAGGGAGTTGAGTTTCTTGTTTTGGCATCTGGCATTGAACAGTAACACCTTTAGATTCCATTTGGGTGGTTTTGCCATGTCAGAAGGTGTTGCATATGTGTGTGTGTGTGTGTGTGTGTGTGTGTGTGTGTGTGTGTGTGTGTGTGTGTGTGTGTGTGTGTGTGTGTGTGTGTGTGTGTGTGTGTGTGTGTGTGTGTGCATATGTATAGGATTGTCTCATGAAATACCGAACACTCATATGAGTGGACCTCTAAACAGTGATCAATTTAGAGCAAATGGTCATAATACAGAACATACCAAAACAAACAGTTATTACCATATTTTTTTTTTGCTGGGGCCAAGCTTCTCTGCACCCCCGGGGGGGCTGCACCTCAACACCACCCACTATATATATATATGTATAAATATATACAAAATTTGAGATTGCACAACACCGAGGTAAGGGCAAATTCTCTTACACCACAGTACTGTAATTCTATTTCAAAGACTACCTGCAAAAATTTAATTAGGAAGAATATTTGCTCATATGAACATTTGCTTTTTCTTAACAGCACAAAAACATATTCTCTCAAGTAAGCATTCCATCTTCTTAATTGTAACCATATATACATAGCGTTTATATCATGCTATCGAAAGAAGAAAATAGCGAATGCTATTTCATCGAACCTAAAATATCTAAACCACATAATATCGAATATTTCCTTGAGAAAAAATTTGCTATTCCGAAACACATACACACAACACAAGCACACCTAAAAAATATCAATCCACACACATACACTTATAATCCTACAACTAACCCTACACTAAACTGTACATACACTACTATCTACCCACTTACCTTAACCCAACCCCTAACCCTAAGGTCCGTCACTATCGCACACTCAGCTAACTTACTCCCTAACCCTAACTCACTTAACCCACCCCTAACCCTAATTCACCTAACCTGCGCCCTAACCCTAATTCACCTAACCCGCGCCCTAACCCTAACTCACCTAACCCACGCCCTAATCCTAACGACCACACAATCGCACACCTACCTGAACTTGACCTGTAAATTTCCACCACAGAGCTGAAAATAGCGAAGCCACAGAACCAACCAACCAAATTCTTTCCCTAGGAAAGAATTCGGTATTCTGCAGCTTCGCTATTTTTAGCTTTCACTCAAAACGGGTTGATATTAGAATGTTCGAAGTTTTAAAACTTCGATGTTCTGATATAGACCTCATACATATACATAAACACAGACAAACACTGGCACACATACACACACACACACACACACACACACACACACACACACACACACGCACAAACACACACACATACTTCAGGGTATTAGGGCTTGTAAACATAAAATATGTAAATCTTAACAAGTTAATAAAGTATGCAAGAAAGACAGACCTCCATAGCAGGCAATATAGATTCTCAATGATAAAACAAGTAAATAAGAAACATGTATGTCCACAACCTAACAACTAAACATAGTTCAACACAGGGGCATCACAAACAAGAAAGGCAAGAGACAAACAAACTGAATAACCAAAAAACCAAGACTAGCTACTCCAGGCACAAAAACACGAAATTTAATGGGTTAGCGCTTTCGGAAAGTTCAATGACTTTCCTTCTTCAGACAACAACCAGTACATGCAAACGTCATTATATAGCAAGTCTTATTCAATAAAGAAAACCATTACTACTAGTCTTAGGGTCCGAAGAGTTCAGACCGGAAAAGCTAGTTACACCACCGGAGGATCTAAGAAGTAAAAATGTTATTAGATTTTTTTGTACCTACAATCTTGACCATTCCTTTATTAGGGCAACTTTGGCGAAAAATTGGGCTTTGATTATGGAAGACCCTTTGTTGGTCCAAGCCCTAGGTAATCAACCTATTATTACCTTTAGATGGGGGTTGAACTTAAAATTCTTACTTCAATATTCTAACAAGGGTAAAAGTTTTAAGCCCAAAGGAATGGTCAAATGTGGTAGGTGCCGTCAGTGTAAATTTTTGAATTTAGCCTATCAGGTCAACATTAGAGGGGTTCAGTTTAAAATCCAAAATCACTTTTCTTCTGACTCTATGGGAGTGGTTTATTGTGCCCTGTGCCAGGATTGCAATGCCTTTTATATCAGTAAAACCGAGCGAAAGCTAAAGCAACACATTTATGAGCACTATTATGCAATCACCAAACGCGATCTTACGAATGCCTTAGCTAGGCACGTTGGTGACCACCCCGGTCACTCTTTTAAGTTTTCAGTCCTCACACAAATAACTAAGGATGATAGAGGCGGGCCTTGGCAGATCAACCTTGAACTAGAGGAATTAAGATGGCAAGTTTTGACTGCATCTTATTTGATGCCTGGTCTCAATGAGACTGTTTCTATTAAATGCTGCCTTAAAAAATTGGCCTTGAAGAGGTAGATTAATACTTGCTTTGTGGCTTGTAATATGTCTTTTAACGTTTGGATATTTTTTTAGGAGACTTTGAGTTTTTATTATGTGATGTATCTGGTTTTCTGAATGTAACCATATAATGTTATACTCATTTATTTATGTATATGTATATGCATTTATACATTTATATATACACTTTTTCTATAGCTATTCATATTATTAATCAGAAGTGTTGTTTTTTTTAGCATATTTAAGTTTTATAAATGTTCTAATTTGATGTGCTTTTTTCTGTAATGTTCCACTTTCCCCTCGGCTTACATGCTTTTAACTTTATGGTTTCTAACTGATGTGCCTTTAAGAAGGAATTGACTTGCTCTTAATTATATTATTGTTTCTTTATTGAATAAGACTTGCTATATAATGAAGTTTGCAAGTACTGGTTGTTGTCTGAAGAAGGAAAGTCATTGAAGTCTCCGAAAGCGCTAACCCATTAAATTTCGTGTTTTTGGTTATTCAACACAGGGGCATAATTGTCACATCACAGAATTTGCAGGCATATAACATAACAAATGTAAGAAACATCATCAAGGAACCCATGCAATAATTTGTGAAAAGGATGATCAATGTCATCTAAAGAAAATGGTAGAGAGTACAATGAAACATTAAACTAGATTAGTGAATGAGTAATAGTATAAAAATAAAAACTAAATGCCACAAAATATGGCAGAACTATTTCTACAGAAGTAAGCCTATATAATCAAGTGTACATTAGACTGTTTTATTGCACACACATAATAATATGCACAGATATGACTGGGTGTGGTTTACAATCAAACTTTGCTATGTTTTTGCTTAAAATTTGAACACTTGTTTCACTTTTTTCAACAAAGTATGTTGCACATATCTGTACACAGCACAATCCTCACTCAAAATGGCATATTACTGTATTATTTGCCGAAGGGGGTTTTTTGTTTATAAATTATTCATCCACTGTGTCTCAGGGAAATTTGTTAACAAAAACATGACTGAATGGATCATGTTTTGACTAACTGTCCATTAGCATGGCAGAACTTAACAAGCCTTAATAAGCGTCCACATATAGGATAAGTTATTGACTGAGGAAAGTCTCGTCTCTAATTATTTTTCTTTATTTTTTTTTTCCTTAGTGTAGTTGGGCAACAGAAATTATAACACTTACACTGTTGGTCCTATTGTAGACTAGAAGAAATAATGAGATTTTTTCCATATACTATAAAGGCATTATTACACTTTTGCTTTTAATAAATCACCATTGCTAAAGTGTTCAGCATATTCGTATTTATTTTGCGGAAAAAAATTCATCATAATTAAGTCTTCCTAACTGGGGTTGGTACTTCACTTATTTTTTTTTTTAATTTCAAATGTGTTTTATGTTATTTGAATACCTTTTGCACTTATCAACAAGCCTGGGGATTCATTTAAAGGGTCTAACATGAGCCATATAGTTAAGCTACAATTCAGAGACAGGCATGTTTCTAAATCAGAGATATTACTGTGATATACAGATCACTGCTGATCTAAACATCATGGTGGTTAACTGCTGCAGATGCGTCATGTAGTCATTAGCATCCCCCATCAGTCACACTTCCACAGAAACAAGTACACATTCAAACACTTCCATACAAACAAGTACTAGAGACACCTGTCTCTGAGGTGTCCCCCAAACCTTATGCTAGTGTAAGTGCCATTACGGCATAAGTGTATTATTTCCAGTGGCTATTGCTTCTCACCATCTCCCCATCCCTACACTAGTGTAAATGCCATTAGGGCACAAGTGTATTATGCCTGGTGGCTACTACTCCCCCCACCCAGATTATTCTACCTGTGTAAGTGCCTTTAAGGTATTATCCCTGGTGACTAGTGTTTCCCCCATCCCTGATCCTGTTACTGCTGTAGGTGTCATTACAGCAGTCAGGTTTAGAGTAATCCCTGGGGTCTTACTATTTTCCATTCAGCTAACAGTACATTAGCTAGACCATGGGAGTTGTCAAGGGGAACACAATGGCTTCCAGTCTGAAGAATACTGCCATGGATAAATGGAAGGAAGAGTATATTTCCAACTCCAGATTCAAATATTTCATTAAATGTTAATTTCAATTTATAGATGACATTTCTATTGCATGGGAAGGAAATGAGTACACACTTTTTGAATCTATAACTACATCAACATGTCAACCGTCTTTTTGCATTTTACTACAATCCATAGCAGGACCAGAATCAAATTATTAGCTTTAACCATGTTCATGGACCATAACACTGGTACTTTGTCTGAATACCTTTTCTAAAAACCCACCAGGGTAAACCTTTTGCTGCACAGGGATAGTATGCATCCCAGATAGCCGACAGAAATTTCCTAACGTTTAAGGGCATGAGGCTAGCACAGTTTCATTAACATTTTGACATACAGAGGGACTTACTAGCTAGAAATTACAGCAAGAGGAGGTTTTCTATCATCATAGACCCAATAAAGGACCCTAAAGTAAAACGTGACCTCTACCCACTGAATGCAAATGGAAGATAACTCAGACTGGTTAGAAGCATAAAAGAATCCCAAATCTAAAGCCAGAAATAATAGCATGAGACTTACTTATATTACTGACTGCAGAGAAATCAGGAGAGCTATCACTGACAACTGGATTATCATCTCTGTCAACAAACAAATTGCTAAGATCCTAGAACCAGTATCTAGGTTTATGTTTAAGAGAGCAAAAGACACCAAGGACCACACTGAAAGCAATCCACTACATTTGCCTAATGTGATGATGGAAACACTCAAATGTGTCCCCTCAGACTGCTGGTATTGTAGCCTCATGAGTTTCAGACACCACTTTTTCTGTCTAAACTCCAATAAGAAAGACTGGACCTTTGCACAGGGACTGCAAAACAGAAAATGTTGTCTATAGGGTGAATTCAGAAAATGCATGTGTTTCTATATAGACAAAACAGTGAACAAGCTAAAATTAAGAACAGCCTGTCACCTTTCAGACATAAAGCTTAAGGTCATGGAAAGCTACTTAGCTAAATACAAGAGCAAGTTCCCATGCTACAGAGAATTATCTTTCCACATACTCAAGAACCTAGACATAAGACTACTACAGGGTACAAAAATGCCCCTCTAGAGAATAAATATCGCAAATGGAAAGTAACACCTCAATTACTCTGTTTCCATCAAAAGTGTACATGATCTTCAAAAGCTCAAACATTGTTTTCTTAATTTTTTTATCTGAAGGCCCTCCACTGCTTTTCCATTTTGGCTGGGCTCACACTTAGCAGTAACTGCCCTTTTGTGCTGTATGATATCTGGAATTTGGAATATGGCATTGCATTTGTTTTTTGACTCCTATTTCATTTGACACAAACTGATATTTATGCTCATAAGTGGCATTAGCTGGTGCCTCTCCACTTTCTTCAAGAGCTTAGAACCAGCACACAGATCTGAAGAAAGGTTAATAAGGCGACATCTGGGAAAGTTCTAAGTGCATAAGGAAAAATGTACCAGCATCATCGGCTGGACAAAAAAGTATGGATGAACAGGGATTTCTAGACCTAACAGTAGTAAGGTCACAATTCAGATTGAACAGTATTTAACTATATATTTTTTCTTTTATACTGATGTATTAAATGTTTAAGGATTATGTTTTAAAATGGTTAATATTCCTAATTTATAACTATTTGCCATCTCTATGATTTATTTTTATTGATACAGTGAATGTGAGGAAGATAGTACAGGAAGAAAGTGCTTCATGGGAATTACATTAATTATAAAAGGATTTGTTACACTAAGTAAAATACAAGGGCTGTACTAATTTCAGTGAAAGCCTCATAAAAGCAGGCATTCGATTATAACTGTAATAAACTCCAATCAAGAATTGCATTTGCTTTTTCTGGATAGAAGGATCTGAGGAAGCTTTCACACATAACCACTTCCACAGCAGGGAAATAAATTGCAAGACATATTTATTGTAGGCTGAAATAGGAGAGGCATATTTCTTTATATTTATGGAGAGATAATGTATGAGTAATTAATGAATTTCAGTTTTTATGTTAGCCACATAAAACTATGCAGGATTGTTAAAGTATATAAACTTGTACTCCAAAAGAGGTTGTAGTTTAAAAAAATCTAAGCAGAAATATTTATTGGGTTTTTTTTTTTTTTTAAGGAAATTCACTGCGTAAATGGCACTCATAGCTAGATGGTCACAGGCTGGCAGATCTCCATTGGTCATTGGTTACATACATGCTTCACTGAGATGGCTTACATTAGCCTACCAGGAGCCTGTATTGCTCCATCCAGAGTGGCTTGAGGCTAGTCCTTGCTTCTTCACAAAATTAATATAAAGGTGAGAATTTAACTCTTTAACATCATTAACCACTGTTACTTTTTTAATGTTATCGTTGCTAACGATGGTACTCATCCATTAATCAATAAAGGTT